>NC_069120.1:31005684-31305684 GCF_025612915.1 Magallana angulata
CTACGATTGTTTTTGCTTTCGGTGAAAGTTACGCTGTTCTCTTTGCGGCCAGAAGTTTACAAGGGGTGGGCTCTGCGTTTGCCGACACCTCAGGTCTAGCCATGATTGCAGATAGATTTCGAGACGACTCCGAACGTACAAAAGCTCTTGGAATAGCCCAGGCATTTATATCATTCGGTTGTCTGGTTGCACCACCTTTTGGTGGAGTACTTTTTGAATTCGCTGGAAAAGTGGTTCCTTTCATATTTCTGTCATGTTTGTGTTTGATAGATGGCATCCTTCTTTTATTTGTCATGAAACCTGTCAGGAAAGAACGAGAAATATCACAAAAAGAAGGTCTAAAAGGCACTCCAATTTACAAACTACTGATAGATCCTTATATCGCCGTAGCTGCAGGGGCTCTTGCAATGTCGAATGTGGCTCTTGCTTTCTTAGAACCAACCATTGCCTTATGGATGCAAGGCACAATGGATGCTGCTGAATGGGAAATAGGCTTTGTATGGCTTCCCGCTTTCTTGCCTTATATAGGGGGCGTATACCTAACAGTAAAGTTGTCAAAAAACTATCCGAAATATCAATGGCTCATAACTGTTGTAGGGTTGGTACTAGAAGGAACCTGCTGTCTGGCTATCCCTTTTGCCAAGCAATTTTTTGTGGTCTTATTTCCAATAATGGGTTTGTGTTTAGGTGTGGCGCTTGTTGATACAGCAATTTTGCCAACACTAGGATATCTTGTTGATCTAAGATATGTATCAATCTACGGAAGTGTTTATGCTATTGCTGACATATCTTATTCCGTGGCTTATGCACTTGGTCCCGTTATGGCCGGTCAAATTGTACAGGCTATCGGCTTTGTGTGGCTTAATGTTGCAATTTTTCTGAGTAATATACTTTACGCACCGTTGCTGTTATGTCTTCGTACAATATATTTGTATAAACCTGTCGAGAATGAGCAAGATGTTCTGATTGACGACCCACCGTCAAAACAGTACAACACCTACATACAAAATGGCGGCTTATATAACGGAGACTTGAAAGAAATTGGAAATGCAACTGGTCAGAATCATTTAAAGTGGGAAACTTTTGACGATAACGACACGACTCGAGTTTACAAAAAAGCAGAGCTGGACAGCTATGAGCCAAAAGAGAACGACCCTTCTTTTTCTTTTTATTGCAAACGTTAATTGTTGTATCACACGCATCGTTAGTCCTGGAATTTCCTGACTTTTTATGAATTAGATAAATCAAAGATTGTTGCTGTACATTTAGACATTGTAATACATTTATTAACTGTGGTGCGTCATTTGTAAAACACGTGATTAGTTTTTAGTTATTAAAGGTTTACGATGGAAATTTTTAGTTTATAGATAAGTGTCATCATGAAGCAAAAACGTCACGCAAAATATATGATCTTAAGAAGAATAAATTAAACATTTCTTGATAAATTTAAGGCTAATCTCATAATATGATTTTCATATAAATAATAAAACAAACAAACGAAAGTGAACGACGATAATGTTTTCAACATTCTAGATATAAATATGTACTGCAATATAAATCCATTCGTCAGTTTTCATTTTTTAATATCAGTGGTTTGAGATGTGGCTGTACCCTCTTACAGAAGGAATTTTTTTTTATGTGGAATACCCTCCCCCGGAAAATGATATTAGATATGGTTTCATCCGGAAATATTACCCCAAATTGGAGATTCCACATATAAACTACCTCTGGAGTAAGATTTCCCCGCGGAAAATTGATTCTAGTGTAGAATTTCCTGTAAGGAGAGTGTTTTCAGGGGGGAAATGTGCACTTAACAGCGGGAGGTCATCAGTAGTTCATATATATATATATATATATATATATATATATATATATATATATATATATATATATATATATATATATATATATGTAATTTCGATGAGAGTCTCTGTATAAAGATGCAGGGGAAAATTAGAATATCTTAATACAATTTCCAAGGATGATATAATGGATAATGTGTTTCCAGCCTTGACACTGCAAAAGTACATGTACAGATGTCTGGTAAACATAAAATTTATTTTTTCAAAAAGGCCTACATGTTCGTCCAGGCGTAAGCTTAGTCCGGACTTAATCAGGCACTAAACCTCAAAACCAGACTTAGTTGCGTTAACTTTCACAAAAAGGCGGAAACTTAGTCGGGATTAAATTTGGGTTTAAATCTACGCCTGCTAATGGGTAGGCGTAAGTCCTTAGTCTGTGCACAAAAATGGCAAGTGTTTTGTTTCTAAGGCAAAATAAACAGAGAATTGTAATTTTTGGTTTGTTTTGTGTGTTATTAAGGAAAACATTCTTATTTATTGAAATATTTGTACATGTACGTATAACTTTAGAAAATACCTATTGTTCTTATTTTTAAATAAATTAAGATTAAATCAATTTGATAAATAATGGGCTTACCTTATTAAATGTATGTAATATACATTACTACTCCCGAATGAAATTTACCTAAAGTATGAAAAATTTAAGATGGGTATACCCAATCGTTTTCATGTCATTGTCTACATTCTTCCAATATTAAAACAGAGGATGAAACTTTTCTTCCTTTTGAAGACATGGACAAGATTCATGTAATGTTATTTATTACAGTAGATATTTTCGATTTCTGTTGGTAGCTGCTGAACTCATGGTCACAATTTTTTCTATAAATAATATAGTGATATTATAAAAAGAGTCAAGCCTTATCCCAGCAAAGTGTCTAAATATCTATAGGAAACATGAATTATCATTTTGCAGACGTATGGGGGCATATCTACTGTACACTGTCCATGCATTCTATAAATATTTGAAGTTTACACGAACATATTGGAGTTAATTTCTATGCATGGTTTCGTTCAATTAATATGTACGATTGTGCCTCGATATCATCTACAATGCATTTAATTGCCATTTATTTAGTTTCTGAAACCTCTTATATCTGCCTCTTTTATATCAACTGTTTTTCTCTAAAATTGCATTATGTTAACAAGTGTATAGGCATTTGTTCTACTTTAATTAATATAAACTGTTATGAACAACTTGAACTATGCACATTCAGTGATCAAGGATAACATGCGAACTTTCGGGTATGCACTATGAGTTGGAAAATTGATCCACCACATATAATCATAGCCTCAAAGCAAAACAAAGTACTCAGTCGGACTAACTTAGGCCCAGATTTACGCCCTTTTCATTGATGGGGTGGGTGGGTTGTTCATTTGATTTTTTGTTCATGCGTGTGTGTGTGTGTGGGGGGGGGGGGGGGAGGGAGGGGGGTAGTAGAAACCGGGAAGTGGGTAAGAAATGTCGATGCTAAATCCTTCATGGGAATGCTGTTTAATCATTCAGAAATTGTTGCATTTTATCCTCGTTTCTTCTCTCAGCCGAGATACATTCATTTGCGATGTTTTCTTTTAGTAAAAATAAAACACCACATTTATATATCAACTATTACAAAAAAACAACCCCAACATAATTACATTAAACTTAGTCTAAAAGTTCCACATCTCTCCATTTTGAAATGCTACTTGTCACTACATGTGATTACTGTATAGTACATGCACAAAGACATTACACTATTTCAATTCTATTTATACATTTGACTTTTTTCTAAGAAGTTTCTAGGTGAATTAGGGAATGAGTTTTTATATTCAATTACATTTAGTTTACATTCGTGTCATATTGAACAGAATTTACACGATCGGCATTAATTTAGAACAAATAATATGATATGAAACAATGTATCTTAAGATAAGACTTAGTCAACTGTTAAGCAAAGAAAGTTTTGTGAAACAGCTATGACAAATCTTAGGAACTTCCTAAGTTACAACTTAGGCATATCTTAAGTTCTATCTTAGGAATCATCTTAGGAAATCTTTGGCCCCTGGGACCCGTTTCACTAAAAGGCGTAAGATACGACGGAACTTAAGTTAGGTCTTATGGCGTACGCTAAAATTTAGTCAAGGGTAAACTGCGTTTCACTAAGAGGCGTACTCCTGGCCGTAAACACTAGTATCGGACTAAGTTAGGGCAAGACTTACGTCCTTGACAACGAGCTTATACACATGCGCAGACATGATAAACAGCAGAAAGGAAGATAGATAAACAGATATATAGATAGATATTCTTTAGATAGATAAAAAGATAGAAACTTGTCAATTGTGTTTGCGAGAGAGAGAGAGAGAGAGAGAGAGAGAGAGAGAGAGAGAGAGAGAGAGAGAACCGTAAAGTATTCAGGCATATTAATCCTGTAAAGTGACAAAACTTACTGAAATGTTTTATTTGAAAGATATATTTGATGAAGCATATAGGATATGTTCATTCAAAATAATTAACTCATCAGAACTATTTTGTTATCGATATCTACGGTGATTTAACCATGCTTCAAACACCTTTGGAATTTCTCTTTTGATCAATGGTCAATTATGGCCCGAGTATAAATATTTTTTTTATTAAATTTTATGGTTTCCTCTTGTTATATCATTGAAAGGAAATCAGTGAATTTGTTTTAAAAATAGAAAATATAGCGAGTTAATGCAGTTATGAGCTATTTAACCATGGATTGGACAATATAAAGCAAGCATCGAACAACCATACAACAGATACTAAATATAACGAAATTTTAATATTTCATGCACAAAAAAAAACCAAAAAGCAAAAACAAAAAACGAAGAGACTCGAATAATTATATTTATTTTCATATAAAGATTTGTGTCAATGTAAAATGTGGAGAAAAAATGATAAATTCCAAGTCTAATTTTTATTTTTACACAATTTGTTTCCGAAGTTAGTTTTTTCCCCGAATTTTTTAAGTGAACGGGTACATACAAATCATAAGTGCATGCACGTTTATTTGTAAATGTTTCACCAAAGTTATCAGATCCAAAATACAGATGTATGTGTCAGACGTGTGATGGCCTCAACATAAACTACCCAAGTACACTTACATGTGTATTTAGTATATTGGCGAGGCTTCATATAAATTTGATGTTAATAAAGAGTACGTAGGTGTACAATGTATGTAGCCTACGAAATAAAATCTATTTAATCTGGAGTCAGTGTTTTGCATCGGTTGTATGATAAATACATTATCTAATATTTAAAAAAAAATTAGGGACTTTTGACGACTCTAAAACATAGTTGGAGCTTTCATCATATTTTGGTATTTACATTTTAACAATACTGAAAATACTTTTGTGATTAACCTTAGTTTAACTACCTAAGCTAACACCTTTTACTCACCAAAAATGAAATAAAAAAGAGGAAAATATAAAAGTCAATAATTCACTTAGTGAGTTTTAAATTTCAAAGTATCCCGCTCACACATATTATGCGTGGAAGTTGGGGGGGGGGGGGGGGGTGATGAAATGCTTGAAATGCTAGACATACAAATGTGATACAAATATACCTTTGTACTACGTGTGCATCATGTAAACATATTTTCTGCATTATTTATTGCCCAATTTACTAAAAAATATGAAACGTAAATCAAATTATTGAATAAAAATAATCGAATGAATCGATTGTCTAAACATGTCATTTTAACATGTAAACGGCAAATGCAAATATAAATAATGTGCATAAAACATGGTAAGAAACTTTCTATTCGAGAATTAGTACCACATATCAAAACTCTCCATTTTCTTAATTTCATATGAAATTAATAAAATTTACATTAACATTTACATTACATTTACATTACATTTACATTACAATTTAACATTATTACGGTCAGCACCGATATTCTCAGCAACAGAATTAGCAGTCAATTCCTGTTTACGCCATAAGTTACGACTACCCTTGGCTAGACGTAGATTTTTGTCTTAACTTTAGGCGGGCGCAAAGTAACGCGCTTTACGAGTTTTAGTGAAACGGACTTTAGTCCAAATATTTGACTTAAGTCCGGACTTACGACAGGCGTAAGGTTACGCCGGGCGTACGCCTTTTAGTGAAACGGGCCCCAGAACTTTATTTTTTTTTTTACAACGATTGATAAACAAGCTCTACAACTTATACATGTATTAATATATATCGGAGTACCCGGAGAGAACCCACGTGTCCAAGCGGGCGACCCTATCACATACAACCACTGGCGATCACAGGGATCGAACTCGGGTCGCAGCGGTGAAAAGCGAGTGCATCGTCAACTACGCTACTTGGACACCTAACTTAATTGCTATTGCAAACAGACTTTTGTGTTATTACAAAAACAAATTCGTTCGACATATTATAAAATTTGTGAAATCAATATTAATTTAATATGGAAGCCCACCTTGGGCCTAACAAAATAATTTTGAATTTGATTAAACAAATTCGTTTAAATGAATTAATTCTATTACATATTTTTCTTCGTTTTCCCTCGGACTGAAATGTCACATTTTCAGTGGTTTAAACAGAACACGTAACTGTCTGATATATCTCTATGTTTATTTGGTGAGAATTAAAATTCGGCAATATGGCCGTCATTGGCCGACGCTTCGTCTACTCTTCTCGTCATTACATATTATTTATTACAGAAACCGCATGTCGTAAGTACTTGATATATCTGGAGTAGTTGCCATTTGGAATTCTTTAAAATTAGAGTAGTTGCCCTTTATATATTGACGTCATATTGTTGTGCCTGGAGCAGAACAAAATGGCAGTGTGGAGATTTGCTCAAATCTCTGCAAATGAAAGGGAAAAAACGTTTAAAACTGAATAGCAACTAAACATTGTATATAAAAAGCGAAGGGTGAAGCGAAGAGTATTTGAAAAGAGATTGAAAATTTTGAAAAGTTTAAATAAGTTAAATGGGACGAGATGTCAGGCAACTTGTACCTGGGTTTGCGTAGATGGTCGCTTTTTGACAATTTGTGAATAAATGTGTCACTTTATAGTCCTCTGAAAAAACCCAAAACACTTATAAGGTTTGTTACTGACTGACTAAAAAAATATATTTAGGATTGATCAATCTCATAGGCAGCTTGCCTTCGCCTCGCCATCCATGATATTGATCAACCCGATTTCTGTAGTCAGTTAGTAACAAACCTAATAAATAATAGTAATATAACATTTGATAAAGTTGTTATCAGAAAATTTAAAATCTATTCAATGAAATGAAACTTATTTAAAAAAAAAAAAGATTCTGTCATAAATTCATTTTTTTCACTTCGTTTTAACAGATTTACAAAACCAATCTAATATTTATGAAACAATAAATATACATTCGGACCTGTCATATACGTACCGTTCACAAAGCAAACCGTACCGTTCACAAAACGAACCGTACCGTGCAAAAAGCGTGAAAGATACTTTATGCAATGCCCGCCTCCAGACGGACACAAAAGCGTACCGTACTGTGCAATAAGCGTGCAACTTCCATATAAACAGTTACAAAAAATAATTTCTTTCTTAGACCGTAATCATTTCTTTGGTTTTCGACAAAACTTGCATCGCCGATTTCTTAAACATTGTAGATTATTAATGTTCACATAATTCGTGGTAATACTATCTTGATTATTATAATATTATCATAATATTCAAAGAATGATTCCTTATTACTTATATTTTTATAATTTTAAGCCATCGTACGATTAAATAAGCAAACCCCGCTGGCGCCTCAATTTGGCGTCACTTGTATTATGGGTTATATAGTACAAAATCGATACGTAGTGTTAACATAGGCAAAGACACTGGAAAATGTAAATAAAAATGTTTATACTCCACTATTCCACATTCACCCCCCCCCCCCCCCCAAATCTAACCTGGTTCTAAAGATTCAGTCTTCTTAATACATTCTTACATGTGTACAGTGGCAAATTTTAAATCATTTCTTTTTTGCTTTTTCTCTCCTGATGCACATTAACATTTTGGAGATTGCTTAATTCAATTTTTAAGATTAATAAACAAAATGTTATATGCATGTGTATTCGCCTATTTTGGGACAATTGTAAAGTCTCCTAAACAAAGCAGTGTCATCATTAGGCTAGGAATTACCTTCATGGATCAAACACTACATATGAATAAGATAAAATACTTTATTATTTCTAGTTCTAGAATGTCAAAGTGTTTCCAAGGGGGCATAACCTATGTACAATTTGACGCGCAATGACACAAAGAGCAAGAATAAAATATATGGTTTAGGGATGAGGATCTCAGAAGTTGTCAAAATATACAGTGTATCATCATTTCCTATTTCATAAAGGCGGGGGGGGGGGGGGTGTTAAAGACAACACCTGGTGGTCATTAATGTACTTTACACCATTTGATGCATCATAATGACATTAGAAGATATTTTAATTTGTATTTTCCTGTTTCGTGGGGTCAGAACAGCTAGTCCCATAAGGTCATGACCTACATTGTATTTGATGCATTATAATACATTAAGAAAGAAATACTCCTTCCTTCCTATTCTAACTCATATCTTACATGTAATACCCAAATTTAATACGAAATTGTTTATACAGGGTCAATATGGAGTTAACTCAACTTTACAAATGCGATATGATAGGTAACGATGATAAGCTTATCTAAATATTTTAAAAATATGATGATACAGTATGCTGTCTAAGGGAGATCACATTTAGAAAGTGATAGTAAAACTTATGTATGCTGGCATTTCATTATATTGTGCTATAACTGCTACTACATGTATTATGCTTACCTATATTGGTCAACATAATAATGATAATCCAATTAAAACACAATAATGAATTCCTTTAGCTGATCTTAACTAATCCTTTTCTGCATATGGAAAACACATACATGTATGTATACACGTGAAACCATCTATTTAAGAGCTGGGTAAAACTAGTACCCGCTAAGGAACTTCAGACAAAGATCAGTTATTTGTAACATGCATGTATTTTTATGACCTATTCTTCAAATCCACTTGCACTATTTTATTAGGTAAATAACAGCTTTCAGGTGGTGCAGGACACCTGCATATTGTGATGTATACTTCCTATTGAGATAAACAATAAAGTATAAATATTAATTAAATATTTACCCCCCCCCCCAATAATGTTACCTAGAATTGAAGCGCAATGGGTTAGAGCGTTTACAAGTCTGTAAGAGCATTTGGCTCCAAGGTGTATTTTTGGTAATTACGGGCCGCCGGAAGGCGGTCGGTTATTGTGATCGGCTTCGGCCGATCACTATTGTGTCCATACAAGTTTAGCTTTTTAAAAAAGCTTACCGTCTTAAGAGAGAACCATAATCAGCAATTAGTTATCAAAGACAAATTAATTGTTTTGTTATATATATGTCACCTTCCTCTACATACATTGTACCATGGCGTGTGAACATGGTGAAGCATTTTTATGTCATTATGTGTCTTTTAAACCTGCATGTCTAAAATTGAGAAATGCGCACACGAGCTTGTAAGTTGATATCGTGTATAGTAGAGCAAAAAAGATCTAAGGAAGGGTCGTAGACTCGAATTATTTTGATAAAATCAAAGTTATTCCGCTGCATCCAGCAATTTGTTTAACCAAAAAAAAACATGTGGTTTTACCTGTAACACTGTGCCGGATAATTATGCCAATGCCAAGGTGGCATTTTTGCACCCGCTTAAGATGCAGTTTCGGAAAAATCCATGTATACTAAATGATAGACCATTGTCTAGAGAGTATATAACCACTTTTGTTTTAAGTGTGTTTCACCTGACAGGTGGAATATTTACCTATAATAATTTATATCCCATAGGAAAATGATACTTCCTATAGGATAATTGATTCTCCTACAGGAAATATTGACAATCCGATAGGATTTTATAAAAGTCCTGTAGGAATTATATTTCCTAAAGGAGAATGGTATTTCCTGTAGGAATTTGATTCAGACATGTAGATTTCCTACAGGATATTAAGTTTTCCTATCGGATTTTATCAAATCCTATCGGAATTGAAATTCCTGTAGGAGGTTCTTGTATTCCGATCGGAAACTTTAAATTACCTATAGGAATATTGTTTTTCCTATGGGAAAAATCATTTCCTATAGGAATTTATTTTTGAAAGGTAAATATCTCACCTGACAGGTGAGATACAATGATAAAAAGGTGGATGTTAACTCTTTAAGCAATGGTCTATCATATGGCATATTTGAATTTTTCGTTATATGCAGCTTAAGCGGGTGCAAAAATGCCACCTTGGCACTGGCACAATTATCCGGCACAGTGTTCTGTCTAAGATGCAAACAACTTTACTTGATATTAGACTTACCGCATCAATTTTTTATTTCATTTTTATATTTGAATAAAAATAATAAAAGAAAAGAAAAGCAAATAATTTCAATAGATATTATACATGTAGAATATTGCCTTTCACGAGTTGGACCTGAAAATCAAAGGCTGACTTTCATTTTAAGCAATTTGTATTGCTTTTTCGTTTTCTCACTTTTTAAGATTTGAAATCTACGAAATTTGTTAAGTCGTACGTGAAAAATATCATCAGAAAATTATTTCCCTTGCGCCGAACAGTATTTTAACCAATGAAATAAATGTACATTTTCACATCATGTATTTTCTACTAATCACAAAGGAGAGGAAGTGCACAACCCGGAGACTGTAAATTATTTCAACTCTTTATACCGCCTTCCAAGGAAGACGGTAATGAGGCATCCGACAAATGCTTCCACGTGCGCACACATTCCGCATGCATAAATAAAGTAGTTCTTATAAAAACTTGAAGCTTTGGTTTAGTATTTATATAACATTTTACTCAGTTTTATTTCAATTCATTTACCTTAAGAGATGCAAACATACATTAAATACAGTTCGACCTGTTTATTCAAGAATGCTCATTTTGTCTCACGCGTAAGAATTTCGATCGAAAGATTCATTCAGTAATGCAGTTGACCTTGATGAACTGACCTCAATCATAAGAAGATGCTCCATGAACTGACCTCGATCATTGATGTTGCATAATAGTAGCTAGGAAGACGGCTTGATTTATAAACAAGGTTACGTTATAATGCGACCTCAATAGCAAGTTATGATGGCATTCAATGTTTTTCAGTCGCATTAAATTATTTTAATACAACTCTTCCTTTGTATACTCTTTGAAGAGCCTTACCCAGTATTCTGAAAAAGAAGAAAATTACGTTAAAAATGTAAAACTAGACAAGGAGTTTACGAATGGCTTTCCCCAAATTTATTTCAAAATTAAGTTTGTTGACGGTTTATAATGATGAAATTATGGTGTACAGATTCAAAATATTCTATATTTTGTAAAAATACAGTTCTTTTTTAATTATTTTACATCAAACTGATCATGTTGATTGCTTCTAGCTATCTATATATCATTATTGCCGATCATTCCTTGAAAAGGAATACTTGTTTGATATACATTTAAATATTGTTACCGCGTTTCTGCCGCATCGTTCTTTTTTAACAGAATTAACATATGCTTATTTTTATGAATTAAAAGTAAATTTGCATGTAGAAATATATGTTATGCCTTTTAAAAAATATCACATTATTTTTTGTTTTACTCGTAAATGAAAAATAGGTCATTCTTAGTAGATTGTCGTGTTTGGCGCGTTTTTACCGAGATTATAATCTATTAGGAAAATTTCGGAGTTCTTCATTCTTACAAAACGGTATGCGGGGCATACTAAAGACCTGAAATACTAAAGACCTGAATGTCATTAAATTTTAATAAATGATTATTTGAATTTCTATGTGCCGTGTCAAATAAAATGACTTTGTGTGTGTATTTATTATATTTCCATGTAAAATGTGGTAGAAAATATCATGAAATGACATCCATATCAATTATTTACGCAAAAATATGACAGAAATGAAAATTTGAATTGACTGGAAAATTTGAACTAACTCATTTCTATTTTTTCATGTGATCCCTTGAAATCATAAAACTAACGCATTAAGTTTTCATTCAATACAATGCAACAAAAATACCCCAAAATGGTTTGAAATATATAATCTCCAAGAGAAAAATGATGATTTGAACTTTGTATTAGAGTAATGTACAAATCAACGTGTTCTCCATTACTTCATACTATGGCAATGATCATACAATTACCGTTAGAAATGTTTACAGTAACGAACTCGATTCTTTATGATAATAGTAAAATGTTAAACTTCAAAACAAGTTGCTGAAAGTATATTAAAATTACCATAAAAATTAGTACAAACAACTCTTATTTTCTTCTTTGTGGTGTGTTTTTATGTAAACAACCAATGATTCATATTTTTTGCGGCCCATTTGACGCTTGCGTCAATATGATTTCTTGTTATACTATTGATATAAATAAATTTTCATGGGAGGGGGGGGGGGGGGGTCTGGACCCCTCACTCCCACCCTTCTCTAAATCTGTGTACACGATGATGTACATGTAGGTACACAGAAGCAAATCTAAATCCGGCAACCGCCAAGGGGAGGGGGCATAATTTAATTTTTAATTTTGTTTGTAATAATTATATAGACCATTATACTTTCTATGACATGAAATGTTAAGATTATTGATTAACTGAAAATTCACTGCAAACAGTTCAACCCCAAATTGCACATAAAATGCTGTTCATGTGTATTATCATATGGGAAGGGATCTCATCCTTCAGTTATGAAAATTATAATTTTTACATGGATTACAGGATCTTGCATGTGGCCTTCATTTTTAATTAAACTGGTACAAAACAGTGTTATTTAGGGGCAAACACTTGGTGCGGGTATTACTGTCTAATGACAGCATCTAGTTTTTTTTTTAGCAGTTATTGTACTTTACAACTAACTCTGTATATTTGGACGCTTAAACAGGTGTACACGAGATGCCGGTATTCACACCTTTCTACGAAGACTTGTGTGTTGATTATAAGACTTAAATTAAAGTTTTATCACTGAACTATATTATTTTGCTTTAAGTTTCTAAAGTTGGTCATTTGAGCGGGATTTTATCTCAGGACTCCACGTGCTTCGCCTGTCAATCAGTTTAAGTATAACAGTACAGATCACACCATGCGCCGCGTGCTACTTGGCTCCTCCTATATGGCTAGAAGAAAATTATCAAATGAAAACGTTTTTGTTTTATGTTTTCTTAAATCCCTATTAAAACAAGAGGCCCATGGGCCACATCGCTCACCTGAACAGCAGTTCCTTGTGATATTCTATTTCGTAGCATATGCTTTTTCTATTTTAAACATTGAACCCCTTTCTGGGGCCCCAGTATTGGTCCGAGGTTTATAGTTGGCTTTAACAATATACTAGTAGTAACATAGAAATGAAAATATGTAGCACTGCGGCGGGACTGCACGTACATAGCCTGAACAACTGAACGTAAAAGAGTTCCACATCAAGAGGAATAACTCTCAGACTGTACAGAACAACATCAAGAAAGATAACTCTTAGTTCCACTACATTAGAGTTTACACAATTTGAGGATCCTTGCATAGTAATCTCACAAACTGTAGCATTATAGTTCTCGAGAAAAACTTTTTAAATTTTTTTTTAACATATCTTTCTATGTTAAACTTTGAACCGCTCTTGGGGCCCCAGTATTAGTCCAGTGCCAAAGCTTTATTTATTTGGAATCTATATTATTTAAGGATGCTTGCATAGTAATCTCACAAGCTGAAGCATCATAGTTCCCTAGAAAAAGATTTTTAAACATTTTCCCTTTATATTTCTATGCTAAACTTTGAACACCTCTTGGGGCTCAGTATTAGATCGAGGGTCACGGCTTCTATAATTTCGAATCTACACTGTTTGAGAATGCTTACGTAGTTATCTGACAAATTGAAGCATTGTAGTTCTCGAGAAGAAGATTTTAAAACATTTTCCATATATACTTCTACATTTAACTTTTAATCCAGATTGGTTCCCCAGTATTAGTCCAGGGGTCATTATTTTAAAACTATCAAACCTACATTATCTAAGATTGTATGCATGCTAGTAATATCACAAATTGAAGCATTGTAATTCTTGAGAAGAAGATTTTTTAACATGTTACCTTTATATTTCTATAATAAACTTTGTCGGTCCTGGGTCACGATTTTACCAATTAAAAATCTACATAAGCCAGGGATACATGCATAGTAATTCCACAAACTATAAAATTGTAGTTCTTGAGAAGAACATTTTTAAACGTTTCCTTTATATTTTTTAAAATGTTTAAATTTTGAACCTCTCTTGGTGCCCCATTATTTGTCTGGGAGTCACGATTTTTACAAATTAGAATCTACATTATTTAAGGATGTACATGTATGCATAGTAATATCCCAAACTGTTGCATTATAATAGTTCTTGAGAAGAAGATTTTGAAACATTTTCCTATATATGTTAAAATTTAAACCCCTCCTGGGGCCCCACTTTTTGTCCGGGGGTCACGATTTTTACAATTTAGAATCTTCACTATATATACAACCTATTTAGAAAATTCATTAACGAGTTGTAATGTATAGTACTTATGTTTAATAAGGTACATGTAAGCCCATTATTTATCAAATAAATTTAATCTTGATTTATTTCGAAAAAGGAACAGTTATTGAACAATAGGTATTTTTTAAGTTAAACGTACATGTACAAATATTTCGAAAAAAAGTGAACGTTTTCCTTAATAACACGTAAAACAGACCAAAAATTAAAATTATCTGTATATTTTGCATTAGAAACAAAACACTCGCTATTTTTGTGTACAGACTAAGGACTTACGCCTACCCATTAGCAGGCGTAGATTTAAACCAAAATTTAGTCCCGACTAAGTTTCAGCATTTTTGTGAAACGCAGCTTAGTTGGGTTTTGAGGTTTAGTCCCTGATTTAGTCCGGACTAAGCTTACGCCTGGACGTAGGCCTTTTTGAGAAACGGGCCCCAGACGTTAGGTAAATTTATAGAACTTGGGTTTTAGGTTGAAGGTTAATTGAAAAATGTTAAATTTTGAATTGTATTTTACGACTAAACCAAATGGGCAGTTGTGCCATCTTATTCCCCCATCTTCTTTGTAAAGTTTATTATATTTTGATTACAATTTATTTTCAATTACATGAAAATTTCGTGATGTTCCACAATATCTTATTTTTTTCAGTTTATGGTTAAGATGCCAAGTTATTTAAAAATACAATTATTTAAACAATGTATTGAATAAGTCAATCTAAAACTATGTAATAAATCTATTAGTCGTACAATTAGAGTGTAACAATTGTCTCGCTCTTGATTAAAAAAAAGACAAAGAATACACAGTTAAATAAATTAAACAGTTAAAATAACAGTTAAATAAAAATACAGTAAAATATGCAGTAAAACTGCAGTGAAATAAAACATCGATTGTCCAGGTGTTTTTATCCTCTCGCGCAACTTGTTGCGAAGGGGATATAGCATCGCTGCTGTGCGTGTGTGTATGTATGTGTGTATGTATGTATGTGTGTCCATTTCAGCCTTTTTAGCAAAATTCAAAGAAAACCCTCGCATGCATATTTATCAAACTTCGTACACTTCATAAGCATGTTTAAAGGACAAACGCTATTTATTTTCAAGGAACTCTGTTATATATTTTTTAAAATATCGTTAAAATTACAACACTTAGAAAATTTATGTTGGACTTCCAGTTCGTGAGAGTAAACTTGATATTTTGTTGGATGTTAGCCCTGTAAAGGTAAAAAGCAAGCGTTTTTGAGAAATGGGGAGTGGAAAGGATGTCCAAAGTGAAAACCTGAAGCAAGCAGGAGATTAAGTTCACCCTAATTTAAGCCGTATGAGCCGAATTTCGGGCTATGTTTAACGAATTACTTAGAGAAGAACAGGTTCATATTTCAGGGGGGACTTTGACGAATATCGTCAATATGAGAAAATTTTTTCGTGTCAATCGATGAAGATAGGTTACTCTCTTTTAAATATTGGGGTTAAAATCACGACATGTTAACTCGAATTTTCTCATAGAGCAGATTATAAATCGCCAGGTCTTGGCTACGTTTCATTTTCAATATGAAACTTAAATTTGCCTACACTAATTGTCTAAATGCGTAATGTGTGTCGCAGGATAAAGAGAATTCATTAAACTATATTATTAAGTTTAACACGTTTGTGGTGTGTTTCCGCTAGTAATGGGAGGAATTGTACAACCACGTAAATGCACCATCCCCCATGGATACACACAGAGCGTGCATGGGGATAAAAATAAACAAATATTTTGATTCAAAATGGTTTTTAACAAGTTAAATATTTGGTCTCTTCAATTACATGTTTATTTCTGAATAATGCATTTCCCCGCAAAATACTTTTATTGGGGATGCTCCGCTTTGCGGTGCCCTTGTTATTTTATATCTTATTAAGTTTATGATATTTCGATGTCGTCTTTTAAATCAGTGTATGTTCATTACTGGATGAGGAAATTGAGAAGTGACATTTGTCGATAGACAAGCGTGCCACATAATAATGCAAGTGCAAAGGCTGATTTCTCTAAATCAAGGTAGAAAAGTTTGAGTTCTATAAGGTTTTTGTTTGACCAAAAACTACTGACACAGCGCAATGGTTTATGTATAAATTATATCGATAAAGAAATGGGTCTGTGTCGGCCAATTTGCTTTTTGGTTCGTCTGTATAAATATCAGCTATAAAATATTCCGTGTAAATCACACGCACCTTGTGAACACCAAAGTTGAAAGTCGAAAACAAAGTCTGAAAGTCGATTAAAAATCTGCTGTGCATTCGATATTCAAAAGACTCCCTGGTGAGAATCGTGAAGTGACAATAATTTTTCCCGTACAACAAAAATATTGAATAGGTTTTGTTAATCGAGAATCGATATTAACATGTGACCACCTCAACAATCGACTCCCATCAACTAACCTGAGCAAGTCGATTGAAATTCGGATAAAAAATCGCCTTAAGATTGGTAAGTTGTTGGATCTTAGAAATTATGATATGATGTTCCTAAAGTAAGTTTCAGTTATCTTACTTTTATATAATTATGCTACGATATATTGATTTTATGTATTTTCAATCTTGAAATGTATAAGTTAGAACAGTTTCATTTTCAAAAAAAATGAAAGATACGAGGACTGTTGTTTAGGTGAGGTGAGCGATGTGGCAGTCTCATCATTAGTACTATATGAATTACAATCGATTATCTGACGAAATAGAGATGCATATACATGTGTAGTATGATTTTTTACTTGTCATATATCTGATTTTAAAGAATTGCTTGGTTAAGAACGTAACAAAAGCGACGTCTGCCATATTTTCACATCTTATATATAAACCACATATCCAGAACATAAACCGCGCTTATTACGACCTTATACTCATTTAAGAAAGAGATAGTGACGAACAATGCATGGAATCTTGTTTTGAAATATTGTTATAATCATCTCAATTTTGTAGTCTGTAGAGGGCTCGGATAAACCCGATTATCTGTCAGAGTGCCCGCTGTCGTCAAATGCTTCGTCCGACTAAATTGTCCCGTCTGATAAAATACAGATAAATGTATCATTCCTCTGACTGATATTTTCTTAGTTTTTTTAATATAGATGTAATTATGTTCAGATGGTCTTAGATATTATTTGTTTAATTATGCATTTAACATAAAGGAATTGTGGCGGTCCCCAATCGTTAGAGTCATAATGTAGAGAAAAATTGTTTAATATAATCTTTAGCTTACCTGAGCTGAAAGCTCTAGTGAGCTTTTCTGGTCACTTTTTGCCCGGCGTCCGTCAGTCCGTCTGTCTGTCTGTAAACTTTTCACATTTTCGACATATTCTTCTGAACCACTGGACCATTTTCAACCAAACTTGGCACAAAGCATCATTAGCTGAAGGGGAGTCAAGTTTGTTAAAAAAAGGGCCACGCCCTATTTTAAGGGGAAATAATTATGATTTATTGAAAATATTGGTGATATTTTTCAAAAAGGTGAGGCCACAATGGGGGATCGAAGTTTTTCATAGGAGTATATAGAGTTAATCTTTAAAAATCTTCTTTTTAAAAACCATTTGGCCAGAAAAGCTGAAACTTGTGTGGAAGCATCCTCAGATAGTGTAAATTCAAGTTTGTTTAAATCATGGTCCCCCGGGGTAAAGTGGGACCACAATGGGGGGGGGGGAGGGTCGAATTTTTAAATAGGAGTATACATAGAGTTACACTTTAAAAATTCGATCAAAAAAGCTGAAACTTGAATGGAAGCATCCTCAGTGTAGATTCAAATTTGTTAAAAATCATGGTCCCCGGGGTAAAGTGGGGCCACAATGGGGGGGGGGGGGGATCAATGATAAACAGAATATCCAGGGAAATACAGGATCTGTTAGACTACATTGTCGTATATGACATACAATAAAATGCTGATTTTATAATGTTTTTATGAAATCTATTGTTGCTCAGGTGAGCAATGTGGTCCATTGGCCTCTTGTTAACACATATTGTGGAAAACATTATATGAAATTTATTCTTCAATTTGAGACAACAAAAAAGATAATTAAGATGACTGGTACTTTAAAGTTGCATATTTGTAAAATGTGTCATATTTTAATATTTTTGTCATGACCGACGCCCCTCACCTGAGTTGGTTATTATATATTATAATTAGTATTCACCCCCACCCTCGATATGCTTTTCATATGGTTTACGATGGCAAAATAGTGTTCGTTTGTGGGATATTATCTCCGTTTTCGACCGCTTTCAGCCATTCTTCCAACTAAAATGTTGAATTTTTTTTTACAATAGTCAAGCGTCGTTTAATATACCGGTACATGCATAAACTATTCAAAAAAAAGAAACGCATGAAATTATTTTGGTAGATACTATGGCAAACAAAATAAAAGAATTATAAGATAATTTATATTTTATAATCTCAACAATTTAAATGATCATTTTTAATT
Source organism: Magallana angulata (assembly GCF_025612915.1). NCBI lineage: Eukaryota > Metazoa > Mollusca > Bivalvia > Ostreida > Ostreidae > Magallana > Magallana angulata. The sequence continues at coordinate 31,024,498 of NC_069120.1, forward strand.
AGAGTGTCCTGAACATCAGGGGCCCGTTTCTCAAAAAGGTGTAAATATGGGCCTAAGTTAGTCCGACTAACAAATTTACGCCAATATTTAGTCGGGTCTAAGTTGCGTTTCTGAAAGAGGCGTAAGTAAGGGTTTAAATGTCGAAGAACTTAGACATCTCCGCTGAGTACTAAGCATGCGCATATCGTATTTTGTTTTGCTTTGAGGCTATGATTATAGTGGTGGATTAATTTTCCAATTCATAGTACATGTTGTACCCGAAAGAACGCATGTTATACTTAACTACTGAATGTGCATAGTTCAAGTTGTTCATAACAGTTTATATTAATGAAAGTAGAACAAATGCCTATATACACTTCATAACATAACGAAATTTTAGGGAAAAACAGTTGATATAAAAGAGGCATATCTTAAAGGTTTCAGAAACTAAATATATGACAATTAAATGCATTGTATATGATACTGAGGCACAATCGTAAATATTAATTGAACGAAACAATGCATAGAAATTAACCCCAATGTTCGTGTAAACTTCAAATATTTATAGAATACATGGACAGGGTACAGTAGATATGCCCGCATAAATCTACAGAATGATAAGTATGCTTCATATAGATATTTAGACACTTTTAGTTGCTGGGATAAGGCTTGATTCTTTTTTACCATATCACTATATTATTTATAGAAAATAATATGACCATGAGTTATAAACAGCAACCAACTGAAATCTAAAATATCTACTGTATAAATAACATTACATAAGCCTTGTCCATGTCTACAGAAGGAAGAAAAGTTCCATCATTTGTTCCAATATCGAAAGAATGTAGACAATGACATGGAAACAATTCTTGATTTTCTGCGATTAAAATTATAAAAGTTTTGAAATATATTGTCAACAATTAACAAGACAGGAATAATCAACATTTGAGGCCGGGGTCTCCCCAACTCCCTTTCCTGTTTTTTATTTAATCGATTGATTGTTTTGTTTTGGGTTTTTTCGGGGAGGGGGGGGGGTGAAAGTAATATATACTGTAGGTATAGAGGGAATTATTCGCCCCGTTTAATTTTCAATCATTTAACCCTCGTTGTCAGCGGACAAATTTAAGACTTGTTGATTTTCACTGTCTAATATCAAGTAACTTAAGTAACAACTGTGACTTGGTGAATTCACGACAGAGCGAAACTGTTTGCAAGTGTAGAAGGGCGGAAGTTACGCGAGACGAAAATAACCCTGTACACAGTATCTTGATTAAAATAAAAATATAAAAGCAGTCATTTGAGAACACCCTACCTATCTGAAGAAAGTTTTATAAATAAAAGGTTTCTAAAAGTTTAATGGAAAAGGCATCTAAAAAATCCCCCACCCCCTCTGGCTAAGACATTCTGCACCTTAGCGGTTTTAACAAGTACATTTGAGTTTTACTTTTTTCCCTATCTGTTTTGGGTTATTGGGGTGGGGGTGTATACAATTCTTCATATAGTAAGTATGACAAATGCAAGCTAGTTAAATGTGTAAATAATGCACACTGTTGTAAAACTGCTAATACAACGCTTTTGTATTGTAAGTCGACAACTTCGGGGGAAAACATCCCTTGATATACATACATCTTAAATATGATGAAACAAAACTATCATAAACTCGAGTAAATAAAGATTCAGTTAAATGATACAAATAAACAGCACATACATATGCACGAAAATCATTGATAGTACAAGTAAACCATACCTATTTAAAAGAATTACAATCGATGTTAAATATGAAGGCAGTTATTCACTTAATCCTAGAATAAATAAGATTAATGAATTTGATTTCCGAAAATTCAAGGAAGTGTGCATGTGAAATTTTAGAATCTTCAAGAACCTTGACAAACGCTTGTCAATAGATCTGGAATTGATACACACTTTGCACGCTTTAAAAATATATATTTTTAAGTAATATTTTAACAAAAATTGTACATGTATCTAAATGCGAGTTTATAAACAATCAAAATACATGTAGCTTTCATGCAGTTTTGTAAAGATACTAGGAGTAAAAAAATGAAAATGAGAATGTATACGTGTTGTAAAGTTGTAAGTAATATAGGTAAAAAATATACAACCACACACAAGGACAAATTACAACTGTAAACGTTTTGCGTTGCTCCTATTCAACGGAATATTCTCAATATTTTGAAATCGGTTTCGTTTCATAGGTTCAAATTTGATTAGAAACATTAAATTCTAGTATATGCTTACTGAGTATTGATTTAAAAATCAATAATCTATTCGTACTTATGTATACATCTATCTTGTTGGGGAATACATGTTCATTTTAGAATTATAGCATCTTTTTAATTATTGTGTTTATATCATTTATCGGGGTATACCCATCTTTAATTCTTCATACTTAAAGTAGATTTCTTTAAAGAGTAGTAATGTATATTACACGCTTTTAATAAGGTAAGCCCATTAATTATCAAATTGATTTAATCTTCATTTATTTAGAAATAGGAACGGTTATCGAACAATAGGTATTTTTTAAAGTTTTACGTACATGTAAATGTACAAATATTTCGATAAATGAGAATTTTTACCCTTAATAACACGTAAAACAAACCAAAAATTTAAATTCTTTGTTTATTTTGCCTTAAAAACAAAACACTCGCCATTTTTGTGCACAGACTAAGGACTTACGCCTACCCATAAGCAGGCGTAGATTTAAACCCAAATTTAGTCCCGACTAAGTTTCCGCCTTTTTGTGAAACGCAACTTAGTCTGGTTTTGAGGTTTAGTCCCTGATTTAGTCCGGACTAAGCTTACACCTGGACGTAGGCCTTTTTGAGAAACGGGCCCCAGAAGTTTAAGGTCATAAATGTTCAATGTCTTGTATGCCCACCGTTGGCATCAATAACGGCCTGGTAGCGTCTCCCTATTGATGACGTAAAATTTCTGATCAGTTGCTGGGGAAGGTTGCTTGTAACGCTTGCAGTTTCGGACCGTAAAAACCAATTATTACATAAGAGAAAACTTCTTTAATGTATGGGTAAATAATGTTTACTTCTCTTCTGTAACATATTATAAAATAATCTTAGTCAAGAGCTTTGAATGAACTACGTTAGACCACTTTTGGTCCCTAATTTGGGTGCCTACTCCTTTTTTCTTAATATCAAAAGACAGTCTTTTAATTTTAACACATTTTGTTTAAAAAATGTTTGGAAAATTGTTACCCCTCCTGAGATATCAAGGAAAAAACGTTTTTTAAAAAGACCGACCCTTTATCCCCTTAGCGGGGCCATTTCACGAAAATTTGTTGGTTGCATATTGTCAAGAACATCATTCTAAGCATCTTCTTTACTATATTGCTTTCCGAAATATTTATCCTTTATTGAGATATGAATAATCAAAATATCGGTGCCTTAAACCCCTAGTATATGGTCATAATATTGGATTTTTCAGACCCTTAAAATCTTTAATTACGTAAGTTATGAGAAAACTTTCATAATGTTTGGGTAAATAACTGTAAGATAAACATGTGTGATTTTACATAATATATCATAAAATATTCGTCAGTAAAAAGTTATAGATATATAGATTATTAGATGGCATATCGCATCCTATATTAGCCCGAGGTCGCTGTATATCAGCCTGACGGCTCTCGGCCTGATATATAGAGGATATCTGTATTGTGTGATTTTATATTTGCTTTATCCAACGAGTTGAAATGGTGTATATATTCGCGAGGGTTGCAACGAGTTTGATAAAGCAAATATAACATAACACAATTATAGATGTTCTATTTATTTTATTCAATTTGATTTATTTTATGAAGCTTTTGAGACAGTCCCTTATTTGACCCGAATTTGCTTTTTTCAAAGATTAAAAACAATGATGCAACGTTGTGATATGCTGTTATTGTGACCTTGCGCAATGCAATTTAGTACGTCATTTCAGAGATAAATCTAACTGTTTTAATGTAAAGTTTCACTGAAATAAACCTTGAAATAAGTTTTTAGCTGTAAATAATTTTTCTCAGAGCGTATTCACTTGATTAAATCGAAATGCTGATATAGTATATGATATAGCATAAAAGGCGTCGGAACCGGGGGGGGGGGGGTCGGGCTAGGGGGAGCTTAGCCCCCCCCCCCCCCCCCACTTTTTTTGCAAAGTTATACCTAACCATTAGAAACATAGCGTGATAGAGGGTTCAGCCCTCCCCCCCCCCCACACACTTTTTCTCGCAGGAAAGATTATTGTTCCTAAATTTACCTTGAAAAATTGAGAAGTTGGATTCAGAAGCATACTAGCCCCAAAAAATTTGGGTAAGTAATTTTTTTTTTGGAAGTATAGGCACCCCCCCCCCCCCGGATTAGGATTTCCATGATTTGGGGAATTACTTTTTTCTCAATATTTCTGAAGATTAGTCTAGCCCCCCCCCCACTTTCAATTTGCTTCCGACGCCAGTGAGCATAGATATAGATATGTTGAAAGTACTAGCAAATCTTCCAAAATAGGACACTGAAGCGTTGAGGCGAGGGGCTGTATTAAAAATAGTGATAAACCATCACCCGTTTGATATATCAAAGGTTTTTCACATGGGTAGTATACACCACACGTATGAGATACTAGTAAAAAGCGACCTTGGGCTAATACACTGTATAGGATGTGATATATAAAATTGCTATCTTATGATTTTTATATCGTATACTTATAGAAAATATACCCTTTTCTGCCATGTGTGATATAAACAGAAAATTCGCCTACCCGTGTGATTTAAACCCTAGGTATGTGATATAAGATTATATAAAGTTGTTGACGTCTAATAACGAATGTTTTTTGCGGCTCACAATTACAATGTTTACTAGTCTAGTTCGATTGCGTCAAGAAAAAAACCTTTTACGGCAAATGATTATTATTTGGTCCAGCATGGTTTTTAAACATAATTAAAGTGTGTTGATTCCAAAAAAACATGCTGGCCTTCATGAAAATGGCGTTAGGTAGCTCAAAATGGCGATTCAAAATGGCGGACAACTAAATTTTATATTTTTTTCTTAAAGTCTTTTCATTATTGACAAACATTAATGAAATGTTCCTGCTTAGTGTTTTATCATATCTAAAGTGTGCTAAGTTTGAAAAAAAATTGCTGGCCTTCTCCCAAAAAGCGTTAATTAGGTCAAATTCAATTCGATTCAAAATGGCACATCCCAGATTTTATAATTTTTTTCCTAAAAAATTTAAACTAGGGAAAAAGCATAAAAAAAAATCATAATTCAGTCCAGCAAAGGTATTTTTGCATATTAATTAAGGCGTGCTTAGTCTGAAAAATATGCTTGCTATGACAAAAATCTTGCTAATTAGGTCAAAATGGCGGTCAAAATGCTCGACGGGAAAATTCTATAATTCTGTTAAGTCTTTAAAATTGTGGTAACAAACGATTATAAATTGGTTCAGCATAGCATTTTATCATAACTAAGGTGTTCTGAGTCAAACAAAATATGTTGATCGCGATAAATAGTTAAAAATGGTGGACAGCCAGATTTCGCCATTTTTCGTGTCACAGTCTCTTTAATGGAAAAAAATAACAATACAAAATCACAAATTGGTCTAGCAAACATATTTATCATAATTATGTTGTGCCAAGTTCGATGCAATGTGTTGGTCTTCATGAAAATAATGTTAATTTTGTCAAAATGGCAATTCAAATTGGTGTATACTAGTAGCCAAATTTCATTAATCTCTATATAGACTACTAAAGGCCTCTTAAATGGGGAAAATGTTTGAATATCATAATTTCAATACTAATGATGTAACTGACAATCAAATTTGAACACTTGTATTAATAGAAAAAACTCCATCAGCTTTTTATTTGGAAAACATTTTTCTGTTTTCCCATATTAAGCTACAGTATATAATCATGTGATTTATACAGTCTTTTTTTTTTTAATGATAAGATTGTGATTTAAAATTTGCAAATGTCTTTACCCGGGAAGTAGGCACGTTTACATTCACACATAAAGGTTCTGCAAGCTATGGGGCAGTTGCAAGCTATCAAATCTAAGAAAGCTTTAGGTATAAGATCTTAAGGTTCCAGCAACAAACAAACATCTCTTAATTTTTTTTATCCTATCTCTGCTGGGCATGCTTATATATGCCTGTCTCCCTATCATTATGGTGTATTTTTGTTTCATAAGCAACGTAAGGCAAATCCTAAGTTGGGACATATTCCCGGGCCATGATTTTAGGAAGAAAGCAAATTAAATCGTGTCAGTGGGCAATGTGTCTTGGTTATCCATATAACTAAAGAACTTCTCAAACTCTTTGATTTTCTAGTCAGTTAATTCCCCTTTTCATACTTGTTTCTGTTCACTTATTATGTCGATTTTCTCGATATGCTGTAGAAATAAGAGTTCTATAAAAGTGGGAACATTTTCTCTTCAACAACATTGACAGAGATGTCTACTGGCTTTAAAGAGGTTCATACATCCATCGGCAAACTTAGTTGTGAGGGTGTGTTGCAAATTAACACTGGCATGGTCTAGCATAAAAAAGCCTCAAATTTTCCTCTGAATATGAACAAGAATTACTATACTTTCCTCAGCATATTTGGCCAAACACATGTTAACAATTTTGCAAGAGGTTCTTTTTATCTTTAACGAAGACATAGACAGCTTGATTCCTTATACAATATATAAATTGTCCTTAGTAAGGTTAAAAAGAGTAAAACTCTTTGGGTTGCCTAAAACGTATTTCGCATACTTATTACTATATAAAAAAAAAGGTGAACGATTTGTTGATCTCGGCTCAATTTGAATCACACGAGCTTTTCCAGTGTATATAATGATATATTTAGTTAGATTTATTTGCTGGAAAAGACAGACATATACTAGAATAGTTCTTCATATCGTACACTGTTCTTAAGTACCTGATTGTATCTCTGTTATCATCTATTATAAGCTTATGACATCGAAGTCTTTAAAGCCTAAAAGCACCAGTTTTATAGTGCAGAAATATTTCTCCTCTCTCAAACTTTGTAAGCATTTGTTGTATTTCACGAACTTGCGGGTCGATGATATCGGTACATAAAGTATAATTAACCCCCCCCCCCCGAAAGGTTTAGGAACAAGACGGATATTGAAAAGCATGAACACAGAATGTTTAAATAAGATACCGGTATACACCTTAAGAAAACAAAACGGAAAAAATTAACAACTTTTAGTAAAATATGGAACTGTTCTTTTTCTTCGTTAAAGTGTTCCAATCTAATTTTACATGTGCATATTTGAATAATGTTATACTTACACGTTTCATCCCTGTAAATGGCTTTAAAAGAGAATTATAGATTCTGGCATTTGGAAACGCCATTTTGACCCAAATAACGCCATTTTTGTAAAAGTAAGCATATTTACACATTGTATACATGTAACATGGATGTAAATAACTATTACGAAGATATTTGGTAAGCGTTACTCTTACCGTGAATTTGAAACTGTTTTCCTGAACAATCGCTGGAGAATAAATATATTCCGGGAAACATTGCATTTTTAGATCGTGATAACTTAAACATGGATCGTCCACTTCATAACGGATTTTGACTTTGTGTTCAAAAATATGATATCTACAAGAGGGATAATAAAAAAAAGATGCTACACGTATAACTTCCAGTTTGAGAGTTATATGGAAAAAAAAACACGGTCGCTTCTGGTCCTTTTTTTGAAGAGCCAGTCACGTTTTCTTACTGTCAAATCAAAACTTGTGAATTCAAAGACTTTACAACTTTTATTCTCTTGTTTATACCAAAATACTTTTATCAACAAAGGTCGAACACAAACTAACATTTAGGGGCTGACCCCGTACCTCCTTAAAGGAATTTTAAACAGCATGACTTGAAACATCTTTTTTTCAATATTCTTTATCAAATTGTTTCAAATTATCGAGATACGTTAGTTTAAAAACAATCTTGCCATTTAAAACTTATAAATACGTAACACATGAGTAAGATAAGATACTGCATAGGTAGATAACTTCAAAAAATTTTGCTTTTACAGTCTATAACAAACTATTGCTAAGTGAATAGTAATAAAAAGAAATCTTCAGAGCCCTTTGGGTCCAAAATTCAAAGGTCCAGTCCCCTTTTTCTTCAAATAAAAAGAAAGTAAATACCAATAAATTTGTTCAACAAGTGTTTAGTATATTTTTAACCGTTCTTGAAATATCTGGACAATACCACTTTAGAGGCCGACCCTTTAACTCCTTATTTCATATTTAAACTTCCATCCATGTGAGGGTAATCTGTTTAATCTATCTCTTTTTTGTGCTAATTCGCACGAATACACACTAAATTCGTTTTAACAAATATCAAACAATTCATTCGAAAAAATATTATTTTTCGTGCTAACAAATACCTTACAATTCGTTCGCAAAAAAATTTAATTCTTCGTGCTAACAAATAACCAATACCGGTAATTCGTTTGGGGAAAATCTAATTCGTCCGAACGAATTGCTATTTACAACAAGCAGTTTAATAGTTCAACGGACCAATATTTTTTATATGGTCCTATAACGCTGCCATAGTATATAACATGTTTAAAGAAGCGATTCAGAGTAAGATATATTTGGCGTGACTTTTTATGTTGCTCATACATTCTAAAAGCTGAAAATTTGTCAAACCTTGTATGCCTCTATTTCTAATAGTTGTTTGTATTTATCATTTGCTATCATATACATATTGACCTTTCTTTTTTTAAGTGATGGGAGTTGGATTGTGAATGTGGCGCTTGCAAACAAGGTAAATCAATGTTCATTTTTTCGAATGTGATTATACAAATGCAAACATATGAATAGCTCAAAGAAATATGTTCATCATAAGGAAAATATTTTCCAATTTACGTATTTGAAGATCAATAATTGGTTGCCATTATACTAGATATATAATAATAAATTAGATACACGTTTTTTTTACTGTCTCCATCTACAGATCATGCAAAATTAGATGAAAGAGATAAAACTATGTGCCAATTCTACGTCATACAACAATGATTTTCTGTTGATTGCAAGCTGTGCAACAAATTGTGAAAGTTGTTCAACATGTCAACGCGACATGTCAAAGAGTATGTAAAGAGGGTAGCGTCCATTGATCAAGAGCAGTACCCTCCTTGGGACCTTAATGTGAGTTGTTTTTACTGTACATGTATGTATCGCTAAAAGTGCTAAACTCGACATGCAACCAGACAGACGAATAAGCAAATCTAGGCAGACAAGTAGAATGGCGGACAAATAGATGGACAGACGGACGGACGGACAGACAGACAGACAGACAGACAGACAGACAGACAGACAGATAGATAGATAGATAGATAGATAGATAGATATTTTTTATAATATGCAAACAGATAGAAAGATACTCTCTGAGCGATACATAATGATGTTTATTGGAATCTGCTGATGTAGTTTATAATATCCCACTAATTTAATAAAGCGACCAAATTAAAGATAGTGCAGTTAGCACATAACAGATAGTTAGGGGAATTTGAATATCGTTTTGGTACGTGTAACACCTCTCACATTAAAATTCACTGTCATTGCTTTAATACGGAAGCCTGTTAGTGTCACATAAGATATATAAAAAGAAAAGTCTATATAAGAAAAACTCATTGTATATATAAAAACACACACACATATATAAGATAAACTCGAATATATAAAAATAAGCAGCTTTATTTAAAAAAGAATTGCCATTATATATAAAGAATTGTGTATATATATAATTATATAAAGCTAGGTCGTGTATATATAAACAGTACTGTGATATATAAAAGCAACAGTGATAAATATATAAAGTGAAAATATTCCACTGAGTGACCTTCACTGAGTTCAGCCCAGCGTCTGCTTGATAAACCCCGCCTAAGGAGGAGAGGATCAGCAATGTTATGCCCCCGAGGCAGGCAGTTTAAGATTCAACAGCTAACCGGCTGGTCCACTGAATTTCAAAGAATGTTAGAAAATGAACAAACAAATTAGAGTCAACGCGGGATTCATGGATATCTATTTTTGGACGTTTTTGATGTGCAACAGAGACTGATAAGTTGAATAAAAATTGTTGCTCATACATGCATATAAACTTCTCTAACATAAATGTGAGTTGCGTTATCTTGATACACATTTCATGTCGTCAAACTAAATAAAACTAATATTAAGAACAATTTTGCTTTGTTTCTTATATTGCTATCAAATAAGTGACAATATAATTTAATAAGTTAAGGATAACTGGATACATTGTAGAATATCTTCATTTCAAGCCAAATCCGGTTTACCCCCCCCCCCCCCACCCCCACCCCCCAAAATTCTTTATCGATCAAATTCGCCGTCCCAGTATGAAATACCTTCCGACGCCCCTGTATCAATGCTTTATACAAACTCCTTGAGGTTTTATTTGCGCGAGGGTGGGGGCAGTTTAATCTCATTATTGTTGTGTTTAGAATGATTAATATGGGTATTTTTAATGCTAAGTCAAAATTTTAAAGTAAAAAAAACTGAGTTACAAGCAAGATACAGATTTTGAAATTCTTCAAAGCTCAAGTCTTGTTATTTAGTTTACATATTTGTTGTTATTGGTCAGTTTCAATCAAATGTATGTTCTTCTGTTGATAATGTTATAAATTTATGAACATTAAATTAGTTTATATTGTTTTGCCTCGAGCCATTTTCTCAAAGAAATGATAATTCCTTACTTAATTATTTGTAAAATGATACAGAAAATAAAATGTTCATGTTCATCGAAGTGGAATGAAGTAAAATTAATGTTCTGCAAATTTGGTAGAAAGTATTATTTAATGTAGAACCTTAAAAGTAGGTAAAGTATTGACAAAATATATCATCGTTTATTTACAACAGTAAACAGAAAAAAAACAGAAAAAAAACTTGACAGAAAAAAGATCTTAAATTTGAAAATTTAGGTAGGGGTGCTGGATGCCCTCCCTTTAAATCTGCCACTGACTTTTCCCAAATCCCTGCGGAATTATGTAATGTAACATGAATTAGATCGTTCAAACTAATCACTGGGAGCATAATATTGCTGATCCTCTCCTTCGTAGGCGGGGTTTTTCATGCAGACGCTGGGCTGAAACTCAGTGAAGATCACTCAGTGGAAAATTTTCGCTTTATATATGTTATATATCACAATACTGTTTATATATATACGACCTAGCTTTCTATATATACACAATTCTTTATATATATTGGCAATTCCTTTATATATAAAGCTGCTTATTTTTATATATTCGAGTTTATCTTATATATATTTGTGTGTTTTTATATATACAATGAGTTTTTCTTATAGCGAGCGCAGCTCGCCGGCGCACAGCGCCGGCGAGCGAAGCGAGCTCTAAGAACCAGTGTGCGCGGGAAAAAGAACGAGCTACACCTACAGTTTATCAAACAAAATGTTTTGTCTACGTCCCATAATGCTCTCTAATGGTTTCACCCGTGGTGCGTGGTGTAACTCGTAATTTACGGTGTCTTAAAGTTTTAAGACACGTTTTGAGTACCGCATATGCTTTGAAGATTTTTTACATGCTTCCATACCTTCGTATTGAGTCGAGATACGTAAACAAAGACGAACAAAGTCATGGATGACGTCACAGTGCTCTCGCGCTATATTTCCCGCGATAAATTTAGAGGTGGATCAAACATCTGTAATGAGTATAGCTATTTCAGTATAGACTACGATACCTGCCTCATTGACATATGATATGTTTTAAATTTTTTTTAATATAGAGATTATATAAATACATGAATATACTAACAAGAGCCATACTTTACTGTCATTCGATCCATTTTTAAGCCAATTGTGCATGCATGTACAGTAGGCAGGTAAGTATATGAGTAGGGAGGAAATAAACAATAGGACATTTTGAACTAAATAAAAAGGAATAAAAAGAAAAATAAACAGTTCAAAAGAAGATGGGGGAATAAGATGGCGCAAATGCCCATTCGGTTTAGTAGTGAAATACAATTTTAAATTTATTTTTCCCCAATTAAATCTATTCAAATATATTATAATACAACTTTGCAAAAGCAAAATTTCTAACTATAGTCAGTTTTTAATACATTTAACAAAAGATAAGAGAAAAAAATATTGTCGGAAATTTTGGTGGTATCGAACCCGTAACATAAAAACCCTAGATATATACGGTTAGCTTATGCCAGGTACTCTAACCACTGAGCCATTTCAGACACAACAAAGGCGGCTTTTTAAATATTATGTGTGACTAAGGTCACGAATTACCGGACTTGTATTATTTTTTCAATATGTTCAGTTGTTGGGATACAAAATGATATTTTTAATGTAAAGTGGGTCATCTCTCCACGTTTTTGTTGATTGAAATCGGTTTGTTTTCCATTAGACCTTAATTAGACTATGAGAAAAATATGTAGCACCGACCCACTCTATAAAAGAAAATGCCTTGAAGTTCTAAAAAATGACAATATTTGCAGGGTTTGATATGTATACGCCTGTTTGAGTCAACATATTCCAAGTATTGAACATACCTACAGGTTACAAATCAATGATTCGTTAAATATGTATTGTTTTAAATGATTTAAAAAAAAACCCATCAGATTTGTTGATACTTTGATTTTTTAGTAGCCTGTCCGACCGCGTATGGGCATTTTACACGCCTTATCCACCCATCTTCTTTATGTAGATATTGCATAATAGTCAGACCATTAAATTTAAAAGTGGGAAATAACACACCTACACACAGGGACCGCTCTCTCTCTCTCTCTCTCTCTCTCTCTCTCTCTCTCTCTCTCTCTCTCTCTCTCTCTCTCTCTCTCTCTCTCTCTCTCTGGGGGTAGGGGGTTGCGCTGTGTGTATCATAACCATTATAATTAGTACCTTTGGCATACTTATTGTAGAGCAATACTCTCTCAAAAATTCTTTGACGTTCGTTGATATCTAAATAACTCTAGGTTGATAATGATGCAAGGTATGTGTAATTCTTGCTGCGCTCGCCAGAACGGTAGCACCGTAAAACATATAAAATATATGCAAAATATTTGATCTGTAAATTTTGTTACATAATTTGTTCTTGGTAGTTTTATTTTCCGAGTGTGTGCATGTATATGTAATGATATAACTTCGAAGCTAAGTATTTGTGTTAAAAACAAAGACAGTCTAAAATTTTAACATACCGTCATTTTGGTTTAAACATTGTTATGATTTTGAACTATGGACCTAAAAGACTGCTAATTTAAAATTTTAAAAGCAATTTAAGTAACCGATGTAAAACGCCAAGAGTAGAGTATGCTACAGCGCTGTGACAACGCTGTCAGGTCTCCATCAGCGCCACGAGAGCTCCGTTGATGCATCCAGGAATGCAGGTAATAGCAGTGTAGACTCAGTGTATGATAAGTTGGTTGCGCTTGCACAGAGTCCTCTCGGAGTCCTTTGTGATGTTACTGCGTCTCCATCGCGCTCTCGCAGCGTTTTGAAAGAGTTTTTCTTTTTATTTGACTGCGTTCACACAACCACTCCAAAAAGCTGTTGTGCGTTCATCGCGCTCTCTTTTTATCTGCGTTCGTTAAAGGGTTTATACCCCACTTCCACGGCGTTTCTTGTGCGTTGTCAGCCAGACAACGAAAACTCGAACAATGTCTGTTGTACAATAGCAAGCGATATAGTATTCTCAAACTTGATGCGGATGACTATGTAAAAAGAAGCTGTAAAAAAATCAGGAATTTTTAAAGGACGTAGATGGAATTCATGCCTTTTTGCTCTGATGTTTTCACATGTGTTCTATGTTTTCCAACAACTAATACATGTAACGGTTCTTTTTGTAGACCTGTCTTCTAAGTTTTTTGTCTTTCACAATTATTTAGAACTTAGTTGTGTTTCAACTACAATATACCTCATCTTATTTCATCAAAACAAAAACAATTTTTATCATTAATTCACTAGTTGTAAAGTTAAAATTCTTGTTTGTTTCCCATACAATTGTACAAAGTAACTTTAACCTACCAATACGTAAGGCACGTCTTGTGCATGTGCACGCAGTGAGCACGCAGAGCACGCCGTGGACGCGAGGTAAAAACTCTTCACACGTCATGAGCGCTCGGCGGATACTCATCGAGGGCACAGTCAATCGCCAAGTAGAACTCAGTGGAAACGCAGTAACACGCCGCGGGAGTTCCGTAGAAACGCCTCGGTCGCCGTACGCGTGAAGCCAGCGTGACATCTTCACTTATAAATGTAATTGTACAGTTTTTTCTGAAATTTTCCTCCGATCCTACGGCGATTCGATGAATTTTATAACGCCGGGAACAAGCTGTGGGAATGCAACTTGGTGTGACAGGGCTTCAAGATTGTTTTCGACAATGAGCTGTATAGTGAATTTGATCCGCTCTTTATTTGATGTTCGAAAAGCAAAGAAGGATGGGGTCGCCAAGCATAATGATCTGAAGAAGCAGTAATCTTAAAGTTTTATTTTTAAATCGAAAAATAAAATTCAATACTGACTATATGCAAGGAATGCATGGTACAGAACCAGACAGTAGGCAATAAAACCCACATGTGACATACAGTACCTACTACAGATTATTCTCACAATAACAAATATATTTTTTTGCATCACAAGCACGTAGCATTGTAGCAACCTCTAATGATACACTGTCCACTAATGATATAATGTTGCATTAGTGGTCAGGAGGTTGACCACTAATGAAATAATTTTATCCGGGGTCAATTTTCAATTGGGTCAATATTCTTTGTTACACCGATATGAGCACTATTGTTTAAGTAGTTTAAATTCAACCAACTTTAATTGATATTTTTTGTTGTTCTAATTTATAATTAAGAAACCCACATATTCAACTTAACAACAGATTAGTGATTCAGTTGTACTACAGACCACAATTGCAAATTGTCTTATCAATTTGACCTTTTTATGTTAATGAAATCCCTTTTAAAGTTTTACAATAATATTGAATATCGTAAAATTGCTTTTCTTCAAATTTTTCCTCTACTAAAAAAATCTAGCAGAACTCATTTTTGTTTATTTTGAAGAAAACAAACGAAGTCATAAATTTTATGCAGTTTGTCTGTATGCTACTATTTCATTTCAAGTTAAACGGCATAATGTCAGGGGCAATGTCAGAATGGTGTATATTACAATAAAGGACTAGTGTGTATGTTTATATATATATATATATATATATATATATATATATATATATATATATAACTTGCCCCCCCCCCCCAAAAAAAAAAAATTTTTTTAACAATTCTTATGTAGTATCGTATCAAAATGAAATCTTTATCCAACATTATACAGAGGTTGTCTAACATATTAGACTCAACATTAGTCACCATTGTCCATCATGACCTATCCATCTATGACGTCACATACGTAGATTTTGTTTGAAATTGTAATTGTCGTTATTTTTTCCTTGATATTTTGCCTTTGTATGCGCGGGTATATTATATAATATTATATCATTAAAGGTTGCAAATCCATCCACTAATGCAATTGAAAATGTGTGCAAATGTGTATCATTAGTGGTCAAGGTAGACGTACTTATTTCACATTTTTTTGCCATATCATTAGAGGTTACGATGTTTGACCGCTAATGATATTAATTATATCATTAGCGGACGGTTAGGTTGTTCATTAATGATAAAATCATATCATTAGTGGTCAACATCCTGACCACTAATGCAACATTATATTGGCATTTGTTATAGTATACTAACAACTTTTATAATTCAAATAAGTAATAAAAAATAATCATTCTTTCAATATTATGAGGTGATCAAATACGGTCGGGGTGATCAAGTCCAATAAAGCCCGAATATCTATGAAATATCTATATAACACGCCTGACCGTATTTGATCACCTCATAATATTGAAAGAATGATTTCTTATTACTTATATTTATAAATTTTCGACAATTACTCAATTTATTATTTATATTATTGACATGTTTACGTTATTTTTTTCGAACAATAAGTCATGTGCGTCATTGATGAATTGTATTGGAATATATTTACTCAAACAATTATATTTTATTTTGTAAAGAAATATTACATAATACAATACAAATTTGTTGTCCTAAAATATAGCACTTTTGCAAACGGGCAGGTAACATTGTTTTTAAAAATGGGGAGGGGGGGGGGGGCGGCTTATCCAAAAAATCTTGAAAAGCAACTAAAAAAAAATAAATTCTCCAACTTCATTCAATTTTCAATATGTAAATTTAATGGGAAACAGGATACTGATCACGTGATTAGCATTGCAATGATGCTTTGCTGTGAGAAAAAAAGTGTGGGGGGGGGGGGTGCAGGCCTGAATCATCAGACATTTTCAATATTTACAATATTAAGTTAAAATATATTCAAAGAAACGCGAATAACACAATTACCATGCTGAAAGAACCTTAATTATCTTACACGACATCATTAAAATATTCAGGTTTTGTTAGGAATATATCGGAAAGTTGTTAGTATACTATAACAAATTAGATATTTGTCTACAATATTTGAACCACTCTAAACCAAAGAAATTCGATGAAAATAGGGTCTACAGGCATTGTAGTACACGTTTACATTGAATTTGATTTGGTTTAACGTCGTCTTTGAACTAAAGATTAGGCAATATTTCAATTAGACTAGTGTCTTTTTTAATGCAATCATGTACACAGCCATTTATTACATACTTAGTAATAAATACATGTTTTTGCGTATGTGATACAGATGAGATCATAAAACTCATAATGGCCTCCGGGGCTGATATAGATTATCAACCCTAGGGCTGATATGACCATGGAGAAAATGACCATTTTAGTATTTCTATAATCTGCTTCAAAGTATGGAAAATTTGCTATATACATGTACTCCTATAGTAAATATACCTGTATTTTGATATTTAAACAGAACAAATTGTAGATTTTCAGGAAATTTTGCAATTACAGTATACTAGACTTGATATACATGTTAATTTTATATGGTTAAAATGGTTTTTCTATTGTAATTTTCACGCAAAAAACCAAAGTCGGCCTCTTAAAAGTATAAAAAACGAGAAGCTGAAAAAATTCATTTGTAATATTGATATTTATTTGTTTATAATGCTAATTACAGCAACCACTTCCAAAATTACCAGTTCCGGATTTACATAAAACGTTAAGCAAATATGAAGACATTTTACAACCTATTCTCAACAAGTCACAGTTTAAAGAAGCAAAAGAAATCATCAGTGAGTTCGGTAAAAAAGGCGGGCACGGTGAACACCTTCAGGAACTATTGGTACTGGACGCAGAAACCAAGGAAAACTGGGTAAGCATGAGAGGGTTACAAGTTTATCATCTTCAAATGAAAAGAGAAAGGGATAATTTGCAAGATAATACTGGGCTTACAGATTCCGTTGGTTATAGGTCTAGCACTGAGCCCTTTTGCGACGAGTTTTCGTTAAAAGGTATTATTTTGTCTTCATTAAGAATAGATCTGGCATTCATTAGAGTTTGGTCCAGATTTGATGTTTGCGTTGATAGCAGCAATCAGAGCAAACTTTGCGCTGTGTATAAGGTATTTTGGCTAAACGAATGTTGACGTTTTTTTCAACTTTAAATAGAACTAGACATGATCTCGTTGCCAGCAACGAGGAGGTCTTCCGTCTGATTATAGAATTTGAGATGTATATGTTCGATCTTGATTTTGCTATTTAATAGCTAATCATGGGTTAGAATAGAAGAACAGGGTCTATATTTTAAGGGCCAGATACTATTTTGTTTCAGTTGTAAGAGCTTTGGTTGAAAACATTTAGACCCCTCTTGGTCTCTAGTTTGAGAAACCAGCCCCTTCTTCTTGCTATCAAATGAAAGGTTATTTAAGACATTTTGTTCAACAAGTGTTTAGAAATTCGTCACCATTCTTGAGATATCTGAGAAAAAAAGTTTTAGGGGCCGGTCACTTATCCCTTATTGTAGCCGCTGAACCAAATTTTGAAGGTTGCATGTTGTTAAGTAAAAAAACTATATCATTTTGGGCATCTTTTCTTCTATACTGCATTTCAAATATTTTTTCTTTCTGAGATACATGTATGGGTGATCAAAATTTTGGACTTTTGGCCCCTAAATACCTCTAATTACGTAACACATGATGAAATCATTATATTGCTTGGATACATAATTGTAAAATAAACATATTTGCTTCTATAACCTTTCACAAAATATCCCTCAGTAAAGGACTATAGATAAAAAAAATTAGAGCCCTTACGTCCCCTAATTTGATGGTCCAGCCCCTTTTTCTTGAAAATCAAATAAAAGGTCTTTTAATTCTTAACACATTTTGTTCAACAAGTGTTTAAAAATTCGTTACCGTTCTTGAGATAAATGGGAAAGAACGCTTTAGGGGCCGATCCCTTATCTCCTTATAGGGGCCGTTTAACGAAATTTTGAAGATTGTATATTATTTAGTATGTCAGTACCATTTATAAATTGAATGTTAAAAAATTAGTGTTTTTAAGGGGACCAGAAGTGACATGAAAGAAAACAGATTCCTTACGGAGATTTATAATTTGAAATATTGACATATCTTCTCCATTCGGAAGTCACTTGGAATTTCTCGCACAATTTTTAGCGTTATCACTTGCGTATTTTCATTTCTTTTGAAATCACGATACCCGTAGATTATTTTAGCCACGTATTGAAACCTGGCAAATCTTTACATTCTTTCATACTTTTTAATGAACATCGTTTGAACCCTGAGGTATTTATAAATATCAAATGATTTAAAAAATGTGCTGTATAAATATCTTGGAAAGGGGTATAAATAGAATTTACTTTTATTAGACATATAGACTAGAAAGACAAATTTGGGGTTGGTATGGGAGGTCTGTCACAATCACTGCAGATCGTTGTGAATTGACATATTTTTGTTTCTATGAAAATATAATTTCAATATGCATCCAAAGGCACAGGAGGTCTAAGCAGATTTTTCTCTATCTTTTTTTCTCTTTCTGCTGATTGATATGAATAGGGGACCATATTCAGAGACAAAGCTTCAACTTTAGTATGCAAGATTCAACCTTTTTCAACAGATGGCTGTAGAGTGTACACAAATGACCCACCTTTCATGCACAGATTTAACTGATAAAAATGGAATTATTCTTTAATTACTTATGTGCGCATAAAAATGGCATTATTCTCTACTTATGTGCTTAATAACACAACATTTTAATCCTCATTTCTATTGCTTTCGTATCTTTTGACAGCAGTTTTGGTCAGCATTAAAAAGTAAGGTAAAGCAATATTAAGGTAATAATACAACAAATTAATGAGACAACATAAAGTGGGAAACATTAGAATACATACATTAAAGGCACGTAGCCTTGGGGGCTGCCCCCCCCCCAAAAAAAAATTGTATAAACATTGAGTTGCCCCCCCCCTCACTTTTATGGGACCATGTAAAAAATTGAATAGAAAATAAGGAAAGAAACAGTGAAATTGAAGTTAAAGGTATACCCCCAACCCCTACGGATTACGATTTTGAGGATTTAGGAAAGTAACATCTTTCCATTTTTTTTTTTGCTTGTCAAGATATTTTGGTTGAGTCTGCCCCCCCCCCCCCCCACTTTTAAAAACAATGCTACGTGCCTGCATTACTTCCTGTATCGGTGGAAAATAAAGAGCAAGTCAGCAGCTACATGCAGAGATAACACGATGTAAATGTGAAACAAAGCTGAGTGTTACATGTAATCAATAGTGTTGAGAATACCGGTATTCTCTATATGTTTTTAAAATCGAAAAAATTGTTGATATGTTCTACATACAATCGTTCAATGAGCGTGACATAGTCGTGGTCTGAAGCGTTTGTATTTATGTAGACTTTCTAACGGATTGATTGCATCCTATAGCGTGACTTACAATGTTCTATAAATCTCATTTAATAAGATTGTGTATTCTTATTAAAATTCAATGATATTTCAAAGTTCAAAATTAAGCTACATCTATAAGGTGTTTGTTAAATAACATTTTATGATTTTCTTTTTTAGAAGCTGTAAAATATTTTAATTCTACGTATAAAAATCATCTCACATTCATGAAACCCAGTGACAGAAAAAAGGCGATTTGTTTGATAAATCTGCATGCTTGTAAAATAAAATGATTTCAAGACGCGCAGAAAATCATTTGACCTTGGCATATTATTTCATAAATCAGAAATGATTTAATTAGCTCTCTCTCTCTCTCTCTCTCTCTCTCTCTCTCTCTCTCTCTCTCATGCATAAGTTTTTCTCCCCTCTCCGCGTTGGACGGAATTGATTTGAGGATTTAATTTATCCTCTTAGGTTGTGATAAACATTGATATATTTTGAATATTAATACAAGTAGTGTACGTATTTTCGAACGAAAAGAAATTCGCAAATATCATTATAATGCATATGTATTACGCTTGTGCTACATGTAATGTTTTACAATTAATTACTTGCAGGCATACAACTGGTGGCTGAATGACATGTACATGAAAATAAGACTCCCTTTACCTATAAACTCGAACCCAGGCATGGTATTTCCAAAACAATGCTTTTCCGATCGGAGAGAACAG
The DNA here is from genome assembly GCF_025612915.1 of Magallana angulata. NCBI lineage: Eukaryota > Metazoa > Mollusca > Bivalvia > Ostreida > Ostreidae > Magallana > Magallana angulata. The sequence goes on from NC_069120.1 coordinate 31,045,068, forward strand.
CTAAGGTATATAGAGGATAAAATGAAGTGTAACAATGGTTTGGGTATTTATTAAAATCTTTCGAGAATGTGCTTAAAGGTTACATAACACTATAAGAGGAAACGAGCACAATTAGTACCGATAACGAAACATTATCAAAGGTGATGAGCACAATAAATACAGTATCTGAGTTCTGTCAGAGGTAACAAGCACAATTACCACTGATAGCATAACATTTTTAACAAGTACCCGAGATAGAATCGGATAGCCCTGATTGCTGCCAATATTTACAAGTGCAAACTTCAATCACGTGCCTACAAATATATAGGGACTCAACGTAACGCATGCAGGGATGACTGCACACCTGCACAACTCAACAGACACAAATGTCAACGCAAGCTAGGATATCCGCACACTTGCGCCAACAATGCAAACCTCACGCAAGCAGGCAGTGCCGCATAATTTCGCTTGCAAGGCCAGAACACAAGCAGGGATGACCAAACACTAGTGTTCGCCGCAACCACCACCAATACGATCAGGGATAACCGCACGCTTGTATCGATGCGGGATGACCGCACACTCAGTATCGTAACTCAATCTAGCCGTACCTGTCAAAGTTTTACCCCACACAGTCGTTTTATGACACTTTGTTCATATTGTCCCTATAATATAATGTAAGTATTGGCCTAGTATTCTATTTTAATATGTAAAAAAAATAAACAAACTACATGTATTCTTATCTAATCTAAAAAGAACTTATACACATCAATTATTTAAATAGATTATTAATAATGGTATCAAAAAATATTCAAACTAAGTAGTTCTTATTAGAAAAATTGATTGAAAGATATTATAAAAAATCATTAAATCAATTGCAACAACTCAATATAGTATAATACAAAAAGATACAATAATCTATACTTATAGGTTAAGACTTTTTGCAAATAAACTACCAAATGCCTGCACCATGGCAACTGCTTATACCTTTGGTACTTACTTAGAGTATACATAGAAATTAATTTTTAACAAATGTTACATAAATGAAATACGGCAATTCGTTTCTTGAATGCGCTAATATAGACGCTTGCAAAGCACGACCTCTTGTGAGAGAATTGGATAGAACTTTTCAGAACGGGGTTACCAAGAATGCTGGTTGACTAATTTACATCCAATCGCAACTTCTTGAGCCTTTCCGACAGGCTCGGAAAAACACCTCGAATGTATTACACAGGCGTCCATGACAATCCCCCTTTTTAAAAAACTTCATATATATACAATACATTTTTCAGTCTATTGAGGTGTGAGCTAGAAGACTTCATTAGAGTAAATGAAATACCCTAATAAATACCCCAGAAGTGACACACATTGCTGTCTACCCGATGCTAATTCTAATCGGAAGCGACTCCAATTTGTATAAAATTGTAAAATCCGGTAATGTTAATACATTCGAGGTGTTTTTCCGAGCCTGCCGAAAAGGCCCGAGAATTTGCGATTGTTTTACGTCATGGCGACAAGTGTACGACGAGTTCACCATGCACCGCGGGCAGATACCTTGAATCGGCAATTCATTGTTAATTTAAAAAAAACACAAAAAACCACAAGAGGCCCATGGTCCACATCGCTCACCTGACTAACAATAGGTATGTTAAAATCAGATAAATGGAGTCATATAGAAACTATCTGGACAATGTAGACCCTGTATAAATAAAAGTCCATTTTTTTTACCCTGGATATACTTATGTTTATAAGTATGTCCCTTTTCTAATAGGATGATTTTATACATTTATCACCTGTTGAGCATTGTAGTTCTCAAAAAGATCCTAAACAATTGTTTATATAAGGGACATAAACCTACATCAAACATCAAACAATTATAAAATTGGGATCCCAATGTGGCCCCACCCTACTCCTCAAGATTTTAATTTGAAAGAAATTAAATCTACATTATCTGAGGTTGCTTTTAGTAAAGTTACAGCTTTTCTAGGCAAGTGGCTTTTAGAAAAGATATTTTTGAAAATTTATATTTCTATATATATTTTTGCCCGTCCCCATGGTGTGACATCATCCTACCCCTGGGGTTCATAATTTGAACAAACTTGAATCTACCCTACCTGAGGATGCTTCCACGGAAGTTTCAGCTTTCCTGGGTGATTAGTTTTTGAGAAGATTATTTTAAAAGATTTACACTATATATTCCTATGTAAAAGGTCAACCAACCCCCCTTGTGGACCCACCCTACCCCCGGGGGTCATGCTTTTCACAAATTTGTATCTACAAATATATATTATGCAAAGGATGCTTCCAAACAAGTTTCAGAAGATTTGAAAGATTAACTCTGTGTTAAACTTCGACCCTTTATTCTGGCCCCACCTTATCAACGGGGACCATGATTTGAAAAAAAACCCTGTAATCTACACAATCGGGAGATGCTCTCACACAAAGAAGGTGTTGCAATTCCTATGCTAATTTTCCCTAAAGGAGATAAAATAGAAAAATCAAAATTACAGAATTCGATGTAAATCTTTTTTTTTCATGCAACGTTGTACATAAAGCAGTGTAGAATTTTATTTGGAAAGTTTGTACTAACTTATTTAAGACCATGAAATAAATTTGAAAATGGTTACACAGACAAATGTGGCAGAATTCACGCTATATAAAAAGGGAATCCTCATTATTGTGAAAAAATGCCTCCTTGAAACAAAATTTATTTAATCTTAACGTTTGGAGTAAGACAATTTCTTGAAAACTGCCATTTCCGATTTTTGTTTCAAAGAGGCATATTTTTAATAAATCTGACTTTTGGAAAAAATCATTAATACTTTTGAAATCTAAAAACTACGTATTAAATTTTCCCTTCGTAAGTCATGTCTAGGATAGTCGAGTGGTAACGCAGTTAGAATACTACTAGATTAAAACCGTGTCTTATATTTTTGACTGGGTTCGAATCCCGAAAAAGTTGCTATTTATTTTTTAATTTTACTTTTTTTAATCGCATGGAAAGGTAATGTGTAGAGATAATTTAAGAATGTCAGAATTAAGTTATTTAAACTCTTGTTAATGTAATATTTTGCATGCCTGCTTATTTTGTTTTCAACATTACTGTGTGAAGTCCGCGTTATAAACTTGAAAAACATTTTCTTCTGAACAAAAGATTTTAAAACAATGTACTTAGTATGCATCAATGTTGATTTTTCACCCTTTTTATGAAATAAACGGATATGCTGATTTCAAAGTTATACATGCACAGGTTGTTAAAAGAAAACAAAATCATCAGTTTAGAAAGTTTGAATCGGTGATGAATCAATAGGTTACTGAAAATTTGTACGGAAAATTTGTACTTTTTTACTAGACTTAGCGTTTATTTAGATACTATAAAAACATAGGAAGATTATAATGACAACTCTGACGGTTTTGAAGAGCCAGAATAAGATTTATTCATGTATCTCAAGAATGCTATTTAAACACTATGGACAGTAGATATCAAATTGAGATACTAGTATGTTAACATTCGAATACAGAAAACATGTATATGGTTATCTTTCTAACTGTATTTAGTGGCTTCCGTGTTCGATAGAAATGCGCGTAAAATGTTTGTTTATTTTGCCTCCGTAGGGAACATACCCGCTTTGCAAATATAGTCGTCTACGTAATGTGTCTATATTTAGATGTGACTCTCAAGGATACGGATATTTAAAGGCCCTTATCACGTTAGGGAATAGTCCCACTGTTTTGCAACACCTTCTTTAAGCTTTCCTGGCCAAATAGTTTTTGAGATGAAGATCTTAAAAGATTTACTCTATATATTCTATGTAAAACTTTGACACCCATAGTGGCCCCACCTTACCCTCAGGGATCATGATTTGAACAAATTTGAATCTACACTATCTGAAGATGCTTCCACACACGTTTCAGCTTTTCTGCTTGAATGGTTTTTGAAAAAAAGATATTTGAAAAATATTAGAAAATGTTCAATAAATCCTAATTATTTCCCCTTGAAAAGTGTGGCCCTTCATTTTCGCAAACTTAAATTCCCTTTACCCAATGATGCTTTGTGCCAAGTTTGGTTGAAATTAGCACAGTCGTTCTGGAGAAGAAGTCGAAAATGTAAAGAGTTTACAGACAGACGGACGGACGGACAGACAGACAGACGCCGGACAAAAAGTGATCAGAATAGCTCACTTGAGCTTTCAGCTCAGGTGAGCTAAAAAAGGGATAAATTTAATGTGATTTTATTTTTGTTGAAAAGAACTTTTCAGAACGGGGTGTCTTGGAACGCGGGTAGACTAATTAACATCATGGCGGAAAGTGGTTGGCGAGGTAATCTTTAAGCAGATACTAATATATGACAACTTTGGTTTAAATAATGCAATACAATAGCGTTTTTTTTCTTTTTGATTTTTTTTAACATCTATGTTATTGATGCACCTAACAGGCTTGAATGTTGATTCTGAGTCATAGGTTTTTTGGAGTTGGGTAAAATATTTGGAGCAGGTGCCCTCTGATGATTATATCTTAGTTATAACTGGTCCTAACTCAACCAAACTTGCATGAATGGCGCGTCTTATGATATTTATGCACAGGCTTGAATGCTGAATCTTAGGCATATGTTTCGGATGCCGGATGAGGTTTAGTTTTTTGGAACAGGTCTTATGTTGAATAGAAAATAGTACTATTTCAAACTTACATAGTTGATTTAATTATAATAAAAACTAGATGCTCGTTGCGAGCAACAACAGGTCTTCCGTTTAGATTCACCTAACGCTATTTTGATACTTGTTTTTTTTCGACCATTTCTAAACACTTCTTCAAGTTCCATTTAACCCTCTCTAAGGATTTAAAAAGACATATATATTAGCGAATTTCGAACCCACATGTTGATTGATTTTGATTAAAATGCATAAGACCGCGGAACATTAACTGGCAAAATTGAAAATATACAGCGTACGTCAATTTAACTTGATATAGTCAAAACACTTGATATGGAGAGGAACAAATTGAAGCGGACGTCTGAGAAAACATAGGATGGAAACTGTAGTTGTAGGAAGTGTATTTTCAATCCACCTGAAATAAACGGATATGCTGATTTCAAAGTTATACATGCACAGGTTGTTAAAAGAAAACAAAATCATCAGTTTAGAAAGTTTGAATCGGTGATGAATCAATAGGTTACTGAAAATTTGTACGGAAAATTTGTACTTTTTTACTAGACTTAGCGTTTATTTAGATACTATAAAAACATAGGAAGATTATAATGACAACTCTGACGGTTTTGAAGAGCCAGAATAAGATTTATTCATGTATCTCAAGAATGCTATTTAAACACTATGGACAGTAGATATCAAATTGAGATACTAGTATGTTAACATTCGAATACAGAAAACATGTATATGGTTATCTTTCTAACTGTATTTAGTGGCTTCCGTGTTCGATAGAAATGCGCGTAAAATGTTTGTTTATTTTGCCTCCGTAGGGAACATACCCGCTTTGCAAATATAGTCGTCTACCCTCTCTAAGGATTTAAAAAGACATATATATTAGCGAATTTCGAACCCACATGTTGATTGATTTTGATTAAAATGCATAAGACCGCGGAACATTAACTGGCAAAATTGAAAATATACAGCGTACGTCAATTTAACTTGATATAGTCAAAACACTTGATATGGAGAGGAACAAATTGAAGCGGACGTCTGAGAAAACATAGGATGGAAACTGTAGTTGTAGGAAGTGTATTTTCAATCCACCTCAGCGTTCCTAACTTGCAGTATGAGTTACGGGAACGAATCACATTTTATTTAGTATCAGCAAAGAGAGCGATATTTTCATCAATAAGTATATAATCAGCAAATATGAGAAGATCCCAATTCGGAAGAGATTATACGCAAGGCAAAGCATGAGAGAGAAAGAGAGAGAGAGAGAGAGAGAGAGAGAGAGAAATTAATCAGAAATCGATTTGATACGGCAATCGATTATCGTTTTATCTGCTTCTTTTGCATATCGATTATTATCCTTTTTGTCTCACGTTTATCTTTGCCGACTAACACTATGTGATCAAAAATTCTGCTAGGTCGACAAAAAAATAACATACATCTTACAAATGTAGTATGGTTCATTATCCCTCTTTTCCAAATCCACTCGCTATCCCAGTGTTATGTCTAAATGACCTGTGTTAAGCAATCGGTTAATAAAATTAATGAATTTTTTACCTCTATACTTTAACAATAGATATAATTAATTTCGCCTTTGGTCGAACATTATATGTATGTCGACCTTTGTAAATATTTGTAAACTTAAGACAGATTTCAAATGATTATAATCCCGATGCACCCTGCCGTACTGATGTTTTTATGAAAAGTGAAATTCCGAATTTTCGTTTTAACAGTGTATTTCCCCGATCGGTGTGTGCATATACACGCGTGGTCAGTTTAAACACTTTACACCTTCGTATACGGTAGTTCCGAGCGTACACTTTTGAGGTTTTTCTTAATCTCAGACAGACAACAGATTTATATTTTATATAGACATACACAAAGAAAGAAAAGGTACACCGTCTATGATAAAATGACTTTTTAGCGTTGCGTTTCAATCAGTTAAAAGACAATCATTAAACAATTAATTCCAAATTAGTTATATCCATAGACATTTTGCCGTAACAAGAAATAACTAGATGCTGTCATTAGACAGTAATACCCGCACCAAGTGTTTGCCCCTAAATAACACTGTTTTGTACCAGTTTAATTAAAAATGAAGGCCACATGCAAGCTCCGGTAATACATTTAAAAATTATAATTTTCATAACTGAAGGATGAGATCCCTTCCCATATGATAATACCATAGGCACTTGTTTCTGAGAAAAAAAATTACCCTATAGTATAATAATAACACAAGGTATCTAACTCCGAATGAAGTAAACCACCTCCTCCCGTGTGTTGCAGTCGTTTTTGCTTTTATACGAAATGCAATGCAAAAGTGTTTGCATTTTCTTCTACAGTAAATTATCTAAACAACCATATATAGCATGCTTACTTTTGTTGTATTCTAATGTGCATAATTTGCGTCAAAACATGATAGACTCCAATTGAACCGTTTGCCAGACTTACACTATTGAGTTGACCCCATATTGACCCTGTATAAACAATTTCGTACTAAATTTGTGTATTACATGTAAATAAGTGTAGATACTTATAATTTGTATATGAGTTATAATAGGAAGGAAGGAGTATTTCTTTCTTAATGTATTATAATGCATCAAATACAATGTAGGTCATGACCTTATGGGACTTTTCTGACCCCACGAAACCGGAAAATACAAAATATCTTCTAATGTCATTATGATGCATCAAATGGTGTAAAGTACATTAATGACCCCCCCCCCCCCCCCCCCAGGTGTTGTCTTTAACCCCCCCCCCCCGCCTTTATGAAATAGGAAATGATGATACACTGTATATTTTGTTAACTTCTGAGATCTTAGATCTGATATCCTCATCCCTAAACCATATACAATGTAATTTAGTATTGCTCTTTGTGTCATTGCGCGTCAAATTGTATATAGGTTATGCCCCCTTGGAGACACTTTGACATTCTAGAACTTGAAATAATAAAGTATTTTATCTTATTCATTTGTAGTGTTTGATCCATGTGGGTAATTCCTAACCTACTGATGACACAGCTTTATTTAGGAGACTTTACAATTGCCCCAAATAGGCGAATACACATGCATATAACATTTTGTTTATAAATCTTAGAAATTGAATTAAACAATTTTCAAAATGTTACTGTGCATCAGGAGAGAAAAAGCAATCAAGAAATGATTTAATATTTGCTACTGTACACATGTAAGAATGTATTAAGAAGACTGCATCTTTAGAACCAGGTTAGATTTTGGGGGGGGGGGGGTGTGAATGTGGAGTATAAACATTTACAATTTGAATCATTTATTGTTATAAATTTTAACTTGTCAATGAATACTATTGATCCCAAAGTAGAAATATGACCTCTTACTAGATCATATCTCAATAGATCGTTTGTCAATTATGCAAGGTGTATTGTAATTTTTTTTAAGAATAACATTTTTTACCAGTTTATAAAAGTTTTTATACACCCAAATCATATTTTGATTTTAATAGATCATTCGACAATTAAAGGGGGGAGAACAGTTTATATTTGAGTTTGTTTCGGGGGTGGGGGTTCCAAGTCATATATTTGACATTTTTTAAAAATGTTATTTAAAATAAGACTAAGCCATACTACAGTCATGAACATGAATAGTATAGAACAAAACACAAACTAATACATGTACTACATGGGAAGTTTTACAAAACATAGATGATTGATCTATCTAGTATATCTGGGTTCTTAAATTGAATCATATATCATGTACAAATTATATTATTGTTTCTTTGTTCAAGGCATTTCAGATGGTGTGTAGGTCATGATCCCAAAAGCTCTTCCTGAAATTATCAAATATCATAAAAACCATTGAGATGCCCACCTTAATCCAAAGATATTATTCCTTCTTAGGTCATGGCGCATCAGATCATTATGGCATGTAAGTCATGACCCTAAGGTGGTCATCCTAACCCCCTTAGAATCAGAAATTGTCAACTAGATCTCGTTACGCGTAACGAGTAGGTCTTCCGTCCGATTTTGTTTTATATGATACGATGAAATATCGATACTCTCTGCCAAATCTGAGATCCTGGTGAAACTAGATTTTTTGTCTCGAGACCGGAAACAGACGAACGAAAGTGATTACTGAAAATAAAAGCTGGTTTTTTTTTTTATACATTTGCCTAGTGTACATCACTGTTTATCATGCTAGGTGAAACACCAGAGACAATCGGTTAAACTTGTTAAAAACATGAATTGTTTGAACTCTTCTTTTGAGTACCAGAAGTGACGGTTGACAAAATAAAACCCGTTAAAGACATCTTCAATCAATTGTCTATCATTCATAAAAGTTCGTGTCTCAATCACTTACAGTGAGTAAAATCTCGCGGATATCAAATCTGTAAAAAGGATACGTACCTTAGTTATTTGATATAACTCACCGGAAGAAGAATATGCTTACTTATTTAACATGTATAAGCTCGTGAAATGATATACCGGTATTCATTCCATGTAAAAAAAAACCCATTTTTTTAATTCTTCCGGTGACGACCGAAAGTGACGACGATTCAAACAAAAAAATGTAAACACGGATACATACTTAGGGCTATCATCCCACAAAGTTTGGTTGTTCAAGTCATCACCGTTTTTGAGATCTCGTGGAGTGATTTTTTTGGTGTCATTTGACAGGAAAAGGACATACGGAAATGATCATTGAAAATAAAAACGTTTCATATACATTAGACACTTGTACTTTATTGTTTATTAATTTCATAAAAATTGTCAAAGAAAAACAGTTAAACTTTCAATTAGCTTGATATGTTTGAACCCTTCCGGTGAGGACCGGAAGTGACGGTTGACAAAATGAAAGCGATTAAACGCATTTTCTATCGAATGTCTATTATCTATATAAGTTATGTGTATTGATCACTTGACTTTCTGAGATCTCGGGGGTAAAACATTTATTTAAAAACGCTTTCTGAGGTATTTGAGATATCTCACCGGAAGTAGAATTTTTTGTTTTTATTTAACATCGGATAAATAACATGTGTAAGGATTATTACTTTAATTTCAATTCTATATGAAACAAATTAAATGCAAAAAAAATGAAGTGCTTCCGGTGACGACCGGAAGATATGACGAACAAAACAAAATAGTTTAAACACATCTACAACTATAGGTCTATAATCCTACAAAGTCTGAATGATCAAGTCCTTATCATTTTTCAGATCTCAATGTCACAAGCTTTTTAATGCGGGACAGGAAACGGACGACAGGAAATAAAATTTGAAAAAATGAAAAATGGATACTCGAGATATAATTTTCTTCTATCACTCCTGAAAATTTCAAGAAAATCTAATGAGCCATCTCTGAGAAATCGTGTGTACAAAAAAGGGGAACAAAATTCGTACCCAATTTTCGAGCCATCGTGAGCTCTTAAGAATGGCGCCAATGGCGTAAAACAAAAACAATAGGCACAACTTCAGACTATGGTCTACCTATCCTGAAAATTTCATATTCATTTCTCTGATAGTTTTCGAGATCAAGCGTGCACAAAATGGGTCGTAAAAGTTACAAAATCAGCGATAAATCGGTACCGGAAGTGACGACGGCAAAAATATTAAAACAAAATAAATTCAGATCACTTTCAATCATCTGTGAAAAAATGGTGTAAATCGGTTGAATAGTTTCCGAGAAATCGGCTGCACAAAATTTGTGGAAAAAAATAACTAGATACGATCTCGTTACAGTAACGAGTCGGTCTTCCGTTCAATTTGTTAAAAGATACGATTAAAATATTAATGAAATTTCAGAATTCCCCCTCAAACCCTTCCTTTCAGATAATGGATACGATTATCAATATCCTTTACAATGCTTAACAAAGTGTTTTGCTTTTTCACCTACAGCACATTAAAGATTTAAGATTGTAGTTCTTTAAAAACTCTAATTATGTCATCAAAGGGTGTGGCAATGAGTTTTACAAACTGATATTGTTACGATCAACATCTTTGCATCTATAATGCATTACAAAATCTTTATCGTTTTTAAGTTATTTGTAATAGACTTTACGAGAGTCTTTGTCCCTAATTTAAGGGGTCAGCCCCTATTTCTTGAGTTTTATTCAAAAGTTCTCAAGAATACTAACATATTTTGCTCTTACTTTTATCTATAATTGTTTTTCATTTTTAAGATACAAATGATTAAATATTTTAGGGGCCAGCCCTCTAGATCCTTCATGGGGACAAATATAAGTGTTTTGATTATCGGAATCGATTTGATTCATCAATGCAAGCAAGAGTTTTACAAACTGTTATTGTTACGATCAACAACTTTGCTTCCATAATTCATTACATAAATCTTTATCGTTTTAAAGTTATCTGTAATAGAGTTTACGAGTGTTTGGCCCCTAATTTAAGGGGCCAGTCCCTTTTACTTGAGTTCATTTGAAAAGTCTCACGAATACTAATATTTTTTGTTCTTACCCCTTTCACAAATTGTTGATCATTTTTGAGATACAAATGATTAAATATTTTAGGGGCCAGCCCTCTAGATCCTTAATGGGGACATACATTGGTGTTTTGATTCGCGGAATCGATTAGAATTATCAATACAGACATTTTGTCTTCAACAATGCCTAACAAAATATGTTTCCTTCTCTAGATATATTGCGTCAAAGTTTAAGTACTTTGGCCCCTAAAAATCCCTAATTACGTAATACATGGGCGTGGCAATAATTCTTTCTGTTAGATATTGTTACGATAAACAACTTTGCTTCTATAATGCATTACAAAATCTTTATCGGTTTTTAAGATATGTGTAATAGAGTTTACGAGTGTCTTGGCCCCTAATTTAAAGGGCCAGCCCCTTTTTTTGATTTTGTTGGAAAGAACTTTTTATTCCCTACCACTGTTGATATATATGTCTTAACAAAATCTGAATGACGTTTTTGAAACCCATTTTTTTTTGTACAAAAAAACAACGTCATTTTTCAGCCATCAAATGTCCCCCAGGACCAAATTGAAAATTCCGAAACCTTATTGCTCATCTATAGGAGGAGTTCGAGGAAGAAGGTTTTTTGTAAAAAAAAAAAACGTAATATTTTACCAATTATTTGACCAGAATTTTTGAAACCTTTTTACAAAACAACATGATACCCCAAATCAAACTCCAAGAGTTCAGTTTGCTGGTTTATAAGATGTAAGAGCAGTTTTAGAGAGAGAGAGAGAGAGAGAGAGAGAGAGAGAGAGAGAGAGAGAGAGAGAGAGAGAGAGAGAGATTTTATAGTGTTCAGGTAATCATTATATAAGGAACAAATGTTAATAAACGCTTGTATACATGCATTCCTGTATCTGTATACGGAATTGATACTAAACAGTCCACCTTTTAAAGCCATGTACAATGCTTAAAAAGTGGGTCATTCAATGCTAAATGTTCTGTGTATACAATCATTGAGATGGCGGACTCTCGCTTCAGGACTTTGGAGCCCCAAATCTCAAGAATGCGTGGATCGATTTTAAAACAAATTTATATTCAGAAGTTTTGAGGGAGTCTCTATTGAATAAAAACATTAAAAAAAATTCAAGCCCAAAAAATTGAAAAAATAATGTTTTTCATTTCCTTCCGCTGACGACCGGAAGTAACGGCGGACGTTCGGTTATGCAAAGGGCACTGCTGCCGTTCACTCTCTACCATATCACGAAAAATCGTGAATAAGCAAAAACATAAAATCTCTAATATCTCGGTACCGGAAGTGATGACCAAAAACATCTCGTGTAATTTTCTTACAAATTGTGTCATAGATAAGATCCAAAAGTTTCATAAAAATCGGCTGAAGCATTTTTGAGAAAACGTGAGAAAAAAAAAATAATATTAATAGGAAAAAGAAACAAAGCAAACACAAGAAGGCCTTCCGTTGAAAACGGAAGACCTTAATGAATCGCAGAGAATCTTCAGATGCAAAGACAGATCTTCATTATTAAGGATGCTAAAAAAGCTACCTCACTCAAACTTTCTTGATAGATGTGTTTGTTGTAAAATGATATATATAGAGGTATGAAAACCTTCTGTATTTCATAATTGTGAACACAAAATACTTAAAACAAAATTAGGTAATAAAACTATTATTTAATGCCTGAACAGTCAATAGACCGGAATTTTTTCCCTTGGTACAGGGAACAGCTCAGTATGATCTATTGCCCTCAGCCGTTGGCCTCGGGCAATAGATCATAATGAGCTGTTCCCTGCACCTCGGGAAAAATATTCGGGTCTATCGACTGCTCAGGCATTAAATAATTGTATGATATATAATATTGGATCATATGATACAATGTTGTGTAATATGATATTGTATAATGTGACGTGATATTGGTTATATGATTTATTATTATTTCACATGAAATTGTATCATATGATATAATAAAATATTGTATCATATGATACAGTTGTGCATTATATTATATTCTATTTAATGATTAATTACTATATCATATGATATCGCATCATATTATGTTGTATCAAATTATATTGTATCATTTGATACAAATTATGTTATGTATCATATATGATACAACATCATACATTACAAAGTCATACTATATCATACAATATAGAATATGTTTTCAAATTTTGATGTATCAGGTAATATGATATTTTGTCGTATGATGCTATATTCATGGTATCATATTTCATATATTAGGATATTGGATTATGTGATCAAAAACAATAATGTTTAACACGACACAATATTATATCATATCATATGATACAATATCATATCCTGATAAAATTTCATATCACATTTTACAATATCATATTGTATTATTATATATTACAATATTACATTTTATCACATGATATATATTGTATAGCATCATTGGATGCAATATCGTATTTTATATTATTGCATTGATAAACATTGTATCTTACAATCCGTATGAAATGAGAATATGATTATCAAACTAATTATATATATGATAATAATGATATACGATATTGTGTCAAAACAGTATCCATGAATTTCCAAGATTATTAAATATGATTTTCTTACAATATGGTTAAGGTGGTCTCAAAAAAGTGATGCGTCATAATAAATACCTCAAAGACGTCTTTAATCTAAATTTATGTAGATGGTGTTTTTATTTCAAGTCCAATATGTTAAGAAAGCAATTAAGATCAATTTTGAACACAAATGAACCAAAAAAATATGGTTCAACAAGGCTTGGGGCAAATTACACCGTAAAGTAATGCATTACTTTACGATTACTTCACGAATTATGTTTTTCAGGAGTAGGGTGGGGCCGCATTGGGGGGGGGGGGGGGGGTCCAATTTTACAAATGAAAACATTTTAAATTCGCAAAAACTCAATGTTATAATATTTGGTTTAACTTATATGCAAGCATTTTGAATTATTGATTCTTTAAATTTGTTTAGACTTTGGCCCCTGGACAATTCTTGGGCTTCACAAGTTTGAAGTAGGTTTATAGCCCATTTGATTTAAATGTTCTTGAGAGCTGTAATGCTCAATATGTGAAATGACTATAAAATCATCTTGTGACAAAAAGGGATTAATGATAAGCAAAATATCAAGGGAAAAATGATTTTTTTTTTTAAAATACATGATCTGTTCTACTACTTTGTCTGATTTTACGTTGTCTATTGTTGCTCAGGTGAGCAATGTGGCCAATATAAATAACACACACGCTAACAAAGCTTTCGGTATACCAAATAGTTTCACAGAGAGCCTTTTTTGTCAAATGTATTGGTTTCGTTTTGTTTGCGAATAAATTTAGTGAAGAGTGTAGTTTTTCTTTGTTTTATTATTAAAGCTGACATTAATTCATAAAAGCGTTTTGTCACCATATTAGTTTCGATCACTCCTCAACTGCTATTGGGGTGTATATGCCGGTCGAGACGGTCGGTTGGTGTCCGATCCAGGCATTCAGGTTGCACGGACTTCTTTATGCATGAACTACACATTGAATTGAAATGTTTGTAAAAAAAAAAAAAAAAAAAAAAATAAAGGACACTCAAAACATAAAATAAGATTTATTCTTTGAAAAAATTTCAAACGTATCCGTATTATTTTGCACAGACAGTGCTGCCTTACTCCGCCTGCACATCGAATACGTGTGTCGTTCATGCAGAATGCATATCGTCTGTTTCTTTTTGAAGACCCTGGCGGCCCTTCATCCGACACAGTAGATAAATGATAAGTAAATCCAAGAAAGTAACAACGTAACCTTGTTTCATCAGCTACTAAACACTCCGTTTCCAAAATGCAAGCGATCATTGCACGATCTGCCATAGAGTGTGGTTTGCGCATACATGTGCGATGTTATAACAAACAGAGAGAGAGAGAGAGAGAGAGAGAGAGAGAGAGAGAGAGAGAGAGAGAGAGAGAGAGAGAAAGAAAGAGAGAGAGAGAGAGTTTGCCAATTTCACTACACTATATGCATAAAGACACATCAAAAGAGTCGATCTTTCAGTATTTAAGTGCTTTAACTGGTTAGTAACCCTCCACAAAAAAGTGAAACAAAATCCTTAACAAAACAAGAATGCTATACAATCGCTATATTCGTGAATCCTACTTTTGTATAGTAACGTCTTTGCATGAATAATGTTCCTGAAACTGTCATTTGCATCACGACGTCTCTATATGAATAACGTAGTATCGTTTGGAATGTAAAAAGTGCCGACAGTAAATCCGAGATACCCAACAAAAGTAAAGCAGGTGATTCAAACCAATCGCATATTCGATTGCCACTTTCCATACAGTTATAACAGATTCTCGGAGTTTTTTGGCTTCTAATGTGACCTTTTCTACTAAACACAGACGCGCATTCTCATTGCTGAAGACTTATTAAGGCTAGAAATTATTCAAATCACCTTTACCAAAACCGAAACGCTCAACAATGGGTATATAAAGACTGGCTAAATATATTTGCACTCTGATTTTGAAATAGATATTGATGAGATAAATGTTTGTTGATATTTACTCACTGAAATTGTTTTTAAAATAAAAGACTTGGTTTTATACGAATAAAAGGTAAAGTTTGCATTGGACACCTTCATATTCTGACGTACATGTACTTGCTATCGAAATAAACAGCAAAGTCAAGTATAATTTTATAAATAAGTAGTGCAAAGGGTTATAGCGTTAACAACGAATGTAAGTTGTGAGTTTGAATCCCGATGAGGCTTTTATATTACCTATCCAAATTTTTATACATAATTATATTATTTTGCTCAAATACATGTATTATAAAATTTGAAAAGTCTAAACCGTTGAATGTATTTTGTTTTGAATTTACTTTTATCCACATTAATATGTGTCCCATACCACCTTAACTAGCACTGAATTTTACACGGTTTGATATACATCGATTGGAACCCCTCCCCTTTCCCATAGTGCTGGATCCGCATTTGCTTATTCTCTGTACCACAATCCCCTCTTACTTTTCTGGGATAAAACTGATAAAATGACCATCAACGATGCGAGGATCGCTGTTTTTGCAAATCTGATTTTTTTTTAATTTGTCATACTGTACAAATCAATATGCCAATAATAATAACATATACTGGCATAATACCCCTTGTGACTGGACTTTTCCGTTTTTCTTGATTCAACTGCCTCAAGATCAAGAATAGAGGCCTGTTTCTTCTTCTGTAGATATCCCCTATACGACTAACAAATATCGTTGGTGCATCCAACAATACCCTTGCTCCTTGCATAGAATCATTTATAATTACTTGTAATAAAAAGTTTCTTCTTAAGGTTCTTAAGAACCACAAAGTACCTAATGCTAGGCAACTTTCAATTTCATTGTAAATTTATTTGAGTGAGAAAAGAAAAACTGTTGCGTTTATTTGCAAAATATATTACGATTAACCGCAAACTACATGTATAATTGTGTTAAAACACAACAACTGTTGTCTTCAAATGCAATCATTTTTGGCAAACGCAATCGTGTTGCGTCAAATTTAACGCAAAAAAAATTCTGTCTACTGATCTGGCTTCAATAAGCTGCCGTACATTGCTTAGTCTTTTAATCATTTTCAGATACGCAGCCAGACTGATATCAGGAATACTTGATTACAAAACAATCATAGATGCGTAAGTAAAGAACAATGGTGTCTGCATAATGACCACTGCATCATATATAAAAGATCAAGAAAACACATGTAAGTGTTAACATGAATAACTTTGATTTCCAGACGAGGATTACCTGTGGATCGTGCACGTCATAACAAGAAAGGCCAACCCATGTGTATGGAGCAATACTACAGATTATTTACGTCTTACAGAGTCCCCGGAATAAAAAAAGACTCCCTTATTTCCAACAACAGTAAACTACTTCCAGATCCTGAACATATAATCGTTATCTCAAAAAATCAGGTAAATTCTATAGAAAACTGTCCGTAGAGTTTTTTTGTCGCTATGTCATTTTTGAACTGTCACGAACTGCTACAAGATTTGATTCAACGCAAGGAAAGAAGAAAATTTTTAATAGAATAATCACTATATAAGTAATATTTGTAAAAATATCCACAAATTCTGCAAAAAATGTTTTGCATTTTACCGCGCGTGCAAATCGTTTGTACCATATTGAGACTCTGACATTATAAAAGATGCTCATAATTCAAAGAAAGGGTTAATGTGTGGTCTGTTTTCAATCTGAAATAAATACAAGAGGCTCACCTGAACAACAATAGCAATAATTAAATCAGCTTTATGAAGTCAATAATAATATTTTTTCTAAGAGCTGCTTATCTACAGCTTTTAGTAAAAAAATGCATTTAAAACTAGATTTCAAAGTAACGTTATGAACTTTTTTATTTTCATATAACTATTTCTATTTACTACCACGAGGTTTTAAAATTTACAAATAGCAGCCATGCATTATTCAATAGGTGTAATATTTGTGTGAGATATTCACCGATTGGAGAAAGATCAGCTGAGTTTCTGGTGATAACTATAACCACCGATTTTTTTTTATATGAATTATAAATATGACTTGTTCTGTTATAAAGTACAAACATGTCATAACTTGTAAACTATTTACACATACATTCCCACTGAGCCGGGTAACATGAACATTACCATATAATGTTGTTCTTCAGTCTGTATGATTGTATATGGTTTGATGTATTGATCACCCCAAATGTGTAATCTGTATTAATTTTTGCTGAAAATATATTGTTGCCAAATTTAAAACTAGTTTAATTTACTGAAGAGTGAATGAATAAGAAGATAACTTCACTATTGTTGTTTGGAATTTCTATTATAAAATTTTCTTAATATGCATAGAGACGAACAGCGTTCATACTTAAAGTAGATTACAAGCCTTCGCAAATGAAATTATTTAATGTTTGAAATCTATGTATACCTCGTATGGATGCAAAGCTCATGCGCGCATGAAATTCGGTTAGTATTCAGGTGTTAGGTTGAAAAAATAAATTTCACATCTTTAAAAAAAAAACAGATTGTGCATTGTGAACTTTACTGTGATTGGAGAGATTTACGATTCAACTTCTGATGATTAATGAACTCGTCCACCATCTGGATAGTTAAGGGTCATGTTCAATCAGTTACATAACTTATTCCGAAAATCGCTCAAACTATTGAACCTTAGCAATAATATTTAAACCAATAAAACTATTTGATTTTTTTCCAATATGAATTTTGATTATGCTTAGAGGACCTAGGAAGATTTAATATGCGTTTTTTAAATATAATAATTAACACTGAAATATATAAGAACATTCTGCACTATTACCTGTTGCGGAGATTAAATGTATGTGTTGTACATGAGGCTTTCTGTTTGAAGCTTACTAGGCTAAAAGGACACTGACATACGGGGTCCTGTGACCCCCTAAAACAATAATAATAATTAATGATAACATTAGATTTCCGATACATTTTAAAATAAATAGCGGCACTTGATACTGTAGTCGTTAAATGTTGATTACTTAGTCATCTTCTATTATAACGAACTGTTCTATAAGCCAAACAACAAATTCAAACCAATTTTCAAATGCTAAACAAAAATGCAGAATACCTAGCGCTTAAGGGATAGACAGAAAGAAAACCTATGAAAATCTGTTTCCATCAGCAAGTACAGCAGATGTTATAAGTGTTTGACTTTAATATTAATATCTTTTCAGTACTTTGTGCTTGATGTCATTATAAATTTTACACGTTTGAGCGAAGAGGACATTTATACACAGTTGAGTCGTATTTGTAAAATGGCTGAAGAAAATAAAGACGATGTTGATCCTGTCGGGATATTAACGGCAGCATATAGAGACAAATGGGCGTTAGCAAGAGGAAAACTTATGGAAGGTTAATAATAGATTAGATGTCTGACTTTTTTTTAAAATAATACACAATGTCAGTTGATTTGGTTCACGATTTAATATATTATTTTCCAGAATCCACCAATCGCGATTCGTTAGATGCAATAGAACGATCGATATTTGTTTTATGTTTGGATACGGCTGCTCCTGTTATTCCCAGTCATCAAAATAGCATTAAAACTATAAGTAGTGTTCGAGACGATGTTTCTCTCGCAAGTCAAATGTTACATGGACTTGGGACGCATATAAACAGTGCAAACCGCTGGTACGACAAAACTATGCAGTTTATTATCTCAGAAGACGGGGCATGCGGACTGAATTACGAACATTCACCTTCAGAGGGAATAGCTGTTGTTCAACTGATAGAACATCTTCTAAAATATATGTGAGTTATAGTATGTTATATTTAGGGTCTTCCGTTTCCAACAGAAGACCCTCTTGTTATTGTACGGTTTCTTTTTCTTTATTTTTATGTTTTTTCTGACTTTTTTGGAGCGTTATTTCTCAGAAACTATTCAACCGATTTGCACCAAATTTTCAGGACTCATAGAGCTTTATGATCACCACAGATTCTTTAACTTTCAAATAATGACGTCATTTCCAGTTTTAAATATTGGGGTCCACGCATCTCCTCCGAAACTAATTAAGATTAGGGACCAAGAGGGCTTTAAAGTCCCTTTATAATAATTCTTATAGAAGAAAGAATGTTCATTGTACAGCTATTTATCTATACAGTATAATACCTAAGTCATATGTTACGTAATTAGGTGGTTTAATAAACCAGAAGACCAACATTCTAATCATCAATATCTAGAAAAAGGAGAAATATTTTGAAAAGCATTGTAGAAGAAGAGTTGCAGATAAAACCCGGAGGGCTTTATGAAATTGGATCACGTGACCAACCTGTATTTATTATAGCATTTAATGATTTATTTTTGACGTCATCGTGTTAATAAATGCTGTCAGGTGAGCAGACAAATTGAATAACGCGCGTTAGCGCGATATGATAATTTGTCTGCTCAACTGACGGCAGTTATTGACACGACGACGTCAAAAATGAATCATTTAAGGTAATTGTCCATACGTCACAAAACAACGTCTGACGTAATTCACGCGTTATTACGTCTTATCCGTGCCCGATCTAATTAAGACCTAACGTTAAAAGGTGTATATCAAAACAAAAATATCAAGCTGACATAGAAATTGATTCAAAACAAATATATCAAAAATCATGACAACTGCAATCAATTAGGCCTAACGTGGTATTAATCAGCGAAATAACATGACTGGGTTGTGTCGATTGCGTACTCGTTTTGAAAATATAGACCGCTTACTTGCATAAACATCAATCCATTATAAGATTGAATTTAATCCCATTCTTTGAACATTAATCCCTGAAAGTCTATAAACATCCAAATTAAAATCCTGACCGAGATCTATATTCCAGTGCATAAGGGAGATAAAAACACAAGGGGAAATAATTTGACCTATATCATCTTTATCCTTATTCGCTTAGCAACGAACATAGATTTATTTTCCACAAAAAATGTTTTTAGAATTAAAATCATGCGCTGAAGAGAAGTTGTTTCATTATAAGAACAGTCTTTAAAACCAGTAAAAAAAGTTTGAATAAAGTTTAAATAGAGGTTTTGTTTTGAAGGCATATATCTGGTAGTTAGCATTATCCACGCATGTGACTGCAATTTCTAAATACCGATCTCGATCCATAATACTTACCGATATCCAAAGAAACCATCTTTTGCGATTTAAATAATACAGATTAATCAACAGTTTTTTTAAAATCATGTTTTCTATTTAACAATAATCAAAATATATATTTTAGAGTTATGAAATAATAAACCTATGCACAGTTTAATTTTTAAGGACCTTTTTTTCAAAATATATATTTTAATGATTTTACCAAAAATATGCCAATTGTGATCCTGAAAAGGCCGGTCCCTTAGGTAATTTTATTTCTAATTGATTAAGGGCGTTAAGGTGTAAGTAATGTCAAAATTTTAGAGAATTCTGTACGTAAATAAAATTGTAAGAGCTTAATTCTCTTTGAAAAATTATTCATTTTATCTAATTTGTATGCAGATTTATCATTTTTTAAAATAAATAAGCATGTGTAACATAAAAACTTTTGTTTTGAAAGAATAATTACTTTATTTTACATAGGATATAAGTCAAAAAATGATTTTTTGAAAATCAAATTTCAGGCTTAGGCTTATATTCTTTATGTATGAGAAAAGCGCCATTTTCCGCAATCGGTTCTATTTTTAGCAACGGCCCTAGCTTTTATAATACCGATGGACCAGCAAACAGGGTAAAATTTGATATGAACATATCC
The DNA here is from genome assembly GCF_025612915.1 of Magallana angulata. NCBI lineage: Eukaryota > Metazoa > Mollusca > Bivalvia > Ostreida > Ostreidae > Magallana > Magallana angulata. The sequence goes on from NC_069120.1 coordinate 31,066,364, forward strand.
TAAGATACACGTTTGAAAAATATGAAAAAATTCTGTACGCATTTTATTTATCTAGTGGGGTATGGACCATTACCTTAATGCTTACATGTATATTAACATTTCCTTACCGATGAAATCAATTATTAACTTAAATAAATCAATACAAATTGCAGATCACGGAGGGAGTAAATTAGTAACAGCAAGAACAGCTGTTTTATAAAATCCGGTTCAAATTGGTTATCACATAGACTGTTGAGTTGAGAATGATAAGCATGAAAGTATAATCCATGAAAAACAACTCTTGAAATTTGCTTTCAACAATTAAATCACATTTTTTGTTGAATAATTGTAAAACATGCTGTTTTGACAACAGGTATATATATATTTTTAACCGATAACAGAGAAATCAATGTTTGGAAAGTTCTTATGTAAATTACATGTAAATTCATACGCAGTGATTTTTTGTTGCATTTAGAGGCATTTAAAGATCACAAAATTTAATGAAAACACAGTAGAATGTAAATATATCCCGATATACAAATGAAATCTTATTTCTTAAATATTTTTTTATTTTATATATATTTATATAAAAAGTCACTCCCGTCACATCAATGAAATCGAACAACCAATCGGTGAGGACTATAATAATCGGCATTCAAAATTAGCACGGCCCGGCAAGCAAACTGGCACGCTGTTAGTAAAACGATAATAGGTTCCGTGTGTCATCGATAGCAAGATTTTTGTCCTGCCGAGATGGCCGAGTGGTTAGAGCAATGGACGGGAGACTTCAAGTTTGCGAATTGTAAGGTGAGCTCATTAATTTTGGCTGATCGAATACTACCGAGCGTGTTTACTATTTAAAGTGAACCTCCGGACTCTCTGTCTTCTATAGACAAACTTTATGATTATACTTGTGTTTATTCTACTTGTTCTGTATATATAGTATTTAACTATTACAAAGTGTAAATAACGTTTCAAGCGGGGATTTCAGCCACGTCTAGTGGTCGCCATCTTGGCGGATCACAGAATTTGTTTGTAAACAGGAAATATCGTAAAAAACTGTTGAAATTATTGAATTTATCCATGATAACTGTGGTGTTGGTAGTCTGCTTGCATGTGTCCCGAAATCGGGGAATTTTTATCTAAAATAACATTAGAAGGGAGAGCCCCCTTACAGTACCTCTTTGAAGGGATAAAATTAGGTCATAACAAATTTGAGTGTCATTAAGTCGTACCTAGTTCGATCGTCGTTAGTTTCATGCACCTGCCTGCTTACATCGAAGATGCAGAAATTGAAATGTCTTTACGATCTATTGGGGTTGAACTTTTGTTCCCAATCAATAGGAGATTCTATCCTGGAACAACAGACTGGAATAGCAGACAGTAATCGGTACGCAAAAATCAAACTACCTGAAAACATGACCTCACTGCTCTATACTATAAAATTCCAGAAAAATTATTACAGATGTATTCATAATGGCCCGTTAAAGGTGTGTTCTTTGTGTTACGCAAGTGATCATCTTTTTTAGAGCGTGTCCAAAATTCGCCTGTTTTAAAATAATACAGGGGCCAGGGTCAATGTGCAAGAACATGCAAGTGTGTAAGATGTGATGATTGCGGTGAATATGAACACAATTGTTCGTGTCGCATGAGTGAACAGAGTGGAAACGAATCGGGTGACAATCAAAATACTGATTGGGAAGAGAACTCTGAAGAGGTGAATTTAGAGAACGATGACGAAGTACACAAGGACGAAGAGGCAATTGAAGGGAAAACGGAAACACCAGTAGATGTTCTAGGAACACATGCCCCAGTGAAATTAGATCAGGAGAAAACGGTAAAAAAGAAGAAGACCAAATTCAAAATGAAATTCTGACCGAAATCATTGATAGTGAAATGCGTACAAGTGACAGAGATAAAGAAAGTTCAGAATCAGATCCTAATACAGAAGTGATGATAACCTGAAAAAAGAAGAAGAGAAAAAACGAAAGATAAAAGCAAAACCGACTCGAAAAAGAACAAATTAAATGGAGCGAATACTATTAAATTTTTCATTTTAGCAATGGTTTTTAAAACCTCATGGAACTGTAACGGTTTGGTGAACATTGATAAAATGAAAATGGTGTTTAGTTTATTTGACGAAAAAAATACGATATTGTAGCATTGTATGAAACTCACTTGAAAGATGATTTTATTGATAATTATAAACATTTGTGGAATGGTGTTATTTATCACAATAGTATAAATGTTTCCTCCAAAGGAGGAGAAAAGCATTTTCAATAAGGAAAGATATTAAATCAAATATTGAAATGGTAAATGGATTTGATGGTAGATTTTTGCATGTCAAATACATGGAAAATGACAATAAGTACATATATGATAGTATAAATGTATATGCGCCTAATGATGTTAGAGATAGGGTAATGTTTTTAAAAATTATTACAAATGTTTTTCCACGTTCTACAGAGCTAATCATTATGGGAGACTTTAATAATACTCTTAAGGGATAGAAAGATGGGGTAAAACAGTGCATAAGTGTGACCAGAGTTACAAAGAATTGATAGAAATGATGACTGAGCATAATGTAGTTGATATTTGGAGACAAAGAAATGAAAGAAAAAAGGTTTTTTCTAGGAAAGTTATTAGAGAAGGGATGCTTGTACAAAGTAGAATTGATTTTATTATACCTGCACTTTCTCTAGAAAGTTCGGGTATATTGTTGCTACCCTGTTCCGTCCGTCCGTCTGTCACGTTTTACTTTCTCAAACTGCTCTTACATCTTATAAAACAGCAAACTGAACTCTTGGAGTTTGATTTGGGGTGTCATGTTGTTTTGTTAAAAGGTTTCAAATATTCTCTGGTAGTCCTGGGGGTCAAATAATTGGTAAAAAAATGACTTCTTTAACAAAAACCTTCTTCCTCGAACTCCTCCTACATTTTCAATAGTAGACAAATCATCTCTTGGAATATGTTTTAGGGTATCCTGTGAATGCGCAATAAGGTTTCGGAATTTTCAATTTTGTCTTGGGGGACATTTAATGGCTAAAAAATGACGGGGTTTTTTTTTAACAAAAAAAACTGGTTATAAACACGTCATTTTTTTGTAGTAGCCAAATGATCTTCTAGAATATGATTGGGGGTGTCATATTGAAGTGTGATCAGGTTCCAGAATTTATTTTTTAAAGCGGGGGACTAGTGGGCAACAAGAAATTACTTTTTTTGGCAAAAAAGTATGGTCCCCAGAACTCCTCTTATAACTTTTGTAATAGCTACCTCATCTCTTGGGATATAATTGGGGCTATCCTATAGATGTGCAATAAGGTTTTAAAAATTTAAATTTTATCCAGGGAGTCAAATAGTAGCAAAAAATTGACGTATACCATTCGAAAAAACATAGATCACAGAACTCCTCTTATGATTTAATGAATAGACACACCCCCAAACAAACTCAAATATGAACTGTCGCCCCCCCCCCCCCTTTCCCCGGATAATTTTCTGGATCCGAGCATGTATTCCTCCTCAAACTATAGATTAAAAAATGTTATTCTTTAAAAAAAATTACATTACACCTTGCATAATTGACAAATGATCTATTGAGATATGATCAGAAGTAATATTTCTACCTAGGGATTAATAACTAATATTCATCGACAAGTTTAAATTAATAACAATATATTATTCAAATTATAAATGTTTGAACTCCACATCCACCCCCCCCCCCCACCCCCCCCCCCCTCCAATCAAACCAGGTTCTAATGATTCAGTCTTTTTACATTCTTACATGTGTACAGTAGCAAATTTTAAATCATTTCTTGATTGCTTTTCTTTCCTAATTCACATTAACAATTTGGAAATTGCTTAATTGCTTAATTTAATTTTTGAGATTTATAAACAAAATGTTATATGTATGTGTATTCACCTTTTTGGGGCAATTGTAAAGTCTCCTTAACGAAGCAACAAAGCAGTGTCATCATTAGGCTAGGAATTACCCATATGGATCAAACACTACATATGAATAAGATAAAATACTTTATTATTTCTAGTTCTAGAATGTCAGGGTGTCTCCAAGGGGGCATAACCTATATACAATTTCATGCGCAATGACACAAAGAGCAAAAATAAACTGTATGGTTTAGGAACGATGATCTCAAAAGTTATCAAAATATACAGTGTATCATCATTTCCTATTTCATTGGGGGGGGGGGGGGGGGTTAAAGACAACATATTTGATGCATTATAATACGTTAGGAAAGAAAGACCCCTTCCTTCCTATTATAACTCATATAAAAAATATAAAGTCTCTACACTTACTTATACATGTAATACACAATTCAATTTAATATGAAATTATTACAGGGTCAATATGGGGTCAACTCAATAGTGTAAGTCTGACATATGAAAAAAATAACTTTTGCAATTACAATGACAGAAACTTTACAAATGCGATAGGATAGGTAACGATGATAAGCTTATTTAAATATTAAAAGATGATGATACGGTATGCTAGCAAAGGGAGATCACTTATTTAGAAAGTGAAAGTAATACTTATGTACATACAGGTGTCTCATAATATTGTGCTACTATACTGTACATGTATTATGCTTACCTATATTGGTCAACATCATATTAATGATAATCCAATTAGAGCACAATATGAATCCCTTTAGCTGATCATCACAAAAGAAATATTTATGCAAGTTAAATAATCCTTTTCTGCATATGAAAAACACATACCTACATGTATGTATGCTCACTATACACCACGTGAGACCCATCAAATCGAAGAGCTGGGTAAAACTACATGTAGTACCCGCTTTTGAGACCTGTAGACCTGTGTTGTGTACGGAACTTCAGACAAAGATTAGTTATTTGTAACATGCATGTATTTTTATGAGCTATTCTGCAAAACCCCTTGCATTATTTTATTAGGTAAATAACAGCTTTAATGTGGTGCAGGACACCTGCATATTGTGATTTATACTTCCTATTGAAATAAACAATAAAGTAGAAATATAATATCTTCCCCAAAAATAATGTTACCTTACATTGAAGCGCAATGTGTTAGAGCAATTACATGTCTGTAAGGGCATTGGAGGCCGAGGTGTTTAAGTTTTTTGTAATTTTACTATTGATAAAATTGAATTTTCATGGGGAGGGAGAGGGACTGAACTCCTCACTCCCACCCCTTTTCTAAATCCGTGCACACGATTATGTACATGTAGGCAAACAGAAGCAAATCTAAAGCCTGCAACCGCCGCGGAGAGGGGGTATACCGTATAGCCGGTTTTTTTGGCAGGACACAAATTTGGTGGATTTGGGTCTGCAAGGTATATCATTAATTTTGGCGGATGTCATTTTGGTGGACTCAAATTTTCTTACATTTAATATTTTTTACTGGTATCATTCATTTAAAATTTTTGTTAGAAAATACACAAGAATGAAATCAAATTCTTTATTCAAATATTTACAAATGTGTCATGAGTACTCAGAATTACTTAGTAAACGCTCTGGCCAAAGGGATTTCATCTTCAAGATGAGCCTTTAAAGTGTTAGCGATCCCGGTCTAAAAGACAACATATTTGATGCATTATAATACGTTAGGAAAGAAAGACCCCTTCCTTCCTATTATAACTCATATAAAAAATATAAAGTCTCTACACTTACTTATACATGTAAAACACAATTCAATTTAATATGAAATTATTACAGGGTCAATATGGGGTCAACTCAATAGTGTAAGTCTGACATATGAAAAAAATAACTTTTGCAATTACAATGACAGAAACTTTACAAATGCGATAGGATAGGTAACGATGATAAGCTTATTTAAATATTAAAAGATGATGATACGGTATGCTAGCAAAGGGAGATCACTTATTTAGAAAGTGAAAGTAATACTTATGTACATACAGGTGTTTCATAATATTGTGCTACTATACTGTACATGTATTATGCTTACCTATATTGGTCAACATCATATTAATGATAATCCAATTAGAGCACAATATGAATCCCTTTAGCTGATCATCACAAAAGAAATGTTTATGCAATTTAAATAATCCTTTTCTGCATATGAAAAACACATACCTACATGTATGTATGCTCACTATACACCACGTGAGACCCATCAAATCGAAGAGCTGGGTAAAACTACATGTAGTACCCGCTTTTGAGACCTGTGTTGTGTACGGAACTTCAGACAAAGATTAGTTATTTGTAACATGCATGTATTTTTTTGAGCTATTCTGCAAAACCCATTGCATTATTTTATAGTAAATAACAGCTTTAATGTGGTGCAGGACACCTGCATATTGTGATTTATACTTCCTATTGAAATAAACAATAAAGTAGAAATATAATATCTTCCCCAAAAAAAATGTTACCTTACATTGAAGCGCAATGTGTTAGAGCAATTACATGTCTGTAAGGGCATTGGAGTTCGAGGTGTTTAAGTTTTTTGTAATTTTACTATTGATAAAATTGAATTTTCATGGGGAGGGAGAGGGACTGAACTCCTCACTCCCACCCCTTTTCTAAATCCGTGCACACGATTATGTACATGTAGGCAAACAGAAGCAAATCTAAAGCCTGCAACCGCCGCGGAGAGGGGGGTATACCGTATAGCCGGTTTTTTTGGCAGGACACAAATTTGGTGGATTTGGGTCTGCAAGGTATATCATTAATTTTGGCGGATGTCATTTTGGTGGACTCAAATTTTCTTACATTTAATATTTTTTACTGGTATCATTCATTTAAAATTTTTGTTAGAAAATACACAAGAATGAAATCAAAGCATCAAATTCTTTATTCAAATATTTACAAATGTGTCATGAGTACTCAGAATTACTTAGTAAACGCTCTGGCCAAAGGGATTTCATCTTCAAGATGAGCCTTTAAAGTGTTAGCGATCCCGGTCTCCTTAAATCCATTGCGAATAATGTCAGGTGAATTACTAAGAAATTTGCCTGAAGAGAAAATTACGACTTTTATTTAACTGCATAAATAAATACGTTTAAATTAAATGTGCCACAGCCTTACCGTTAGCGTTAATTGTACCAGTAATTAAAAGAACAAAGAATACCTGAGAGTGTCCCTGCGAAGACGGCCGTGATCTGGCGTTAATCTCCAAGCCCCGCTATTTCGACACGCTTTGATCCTTCCGAAGCCATTGTCCAGTTTGACACGGGCACAATATTTAATCCAGCGTGGTCCCAGTTTATGATCAAGTCAGAAGGAATGTCATACTCTATCACGGTTTTTTCAATACGTTCAAGAAATTCATTTTTGAGTTCTTCAAAATTTTCAACTTTATCGTTCTTACAAGTAGTTGAACCACGGCGCTTCACGAAATTCATTCGCTGTAAAAGCGATTTAGCCCAACTTTTGGTCAGATCAAGATGTCCACCATTTTCGGAAAGCAAAGTTTTGTCTTTTCCAGTTATTATACCTTTTCCCGCTGCAATAACAATTTGCGTATTAAAAACCGCGCCGTTTTCTCTAAGAACATACAGGTATTTCTGTAATTTACTATCCAGTTCATTACCAACCAAGAACGGTCGTCCACGTTTTTTAGGAAATATTTCTGTTACATCAGAATCATTTTCGTCAAAATCAAGCTTTCGTTTCCGTGACACCAAGGATTCCTGATACTTTTTTCTCATTCAACGAACTGTACTCTCCAATAACGATGGAAAATCTTTGCTAAATTTTCTTATTGGGTAGAATACACGTAATGTACTACAAGTTCATAAAGCGGAATAACTCTTGCAGCGACCGTCTATATTTTATCTAGAGTTATCTATCTGGTTTAAGAACGCAAATTTAGCGATTTTAATTTTGGTGAATTTTAAAAAATCGCCAAAATAGGCCAATATTATATCCCCGCCAAAAAACCGGTAATTTAATTGTGTTTGTAATAGTTATATAGACCATTATACTTTCTATGACATGAAATGTTAAGATTATTGATTAACTTAAAAATTCACATGCGAACAGTTCAACCCCAAATTGCAAACAAAGTTTATAAAGCTCATGTGTATTATCTTATGGGAAGGGGTGTCATCCTTCAGTTATGCAAATTATAATTTTTAAATATATTACCGGAACTTGCATGTGGCCTTCATTTTTAATTCAACTGGTATTAAACAGTGTTATTTTGGGGCAAACACTTGGTGCGAGTGTTACTGTCTAATGACAGCATCTAGTTTTGATTGCAAAAATTCTTTGTGTTTATGTGAGAAACATATTTTATGTGGAAACAACAATGAGTGATCACTCTATGATTGAAGTCCTTGAAAGAGGTCCGGGTGTTTGGATCCATAACAATTTGTTATTGTACGATGAAGTGTATGTTAACAAAGTCCAAGAGAGAAAAGAAATGTATATTATTTGAACAATCAATTTTAGTTTGGTGGAATAATTTGAAGTATAAAATTAAAAAACTGTCAATAATATAAAGTAAAAATAGAGCTAAAGAAAGAAATAAGAAGTATTAAAGAATTCAAAACAATTTGCAAAGATTGTCACAAAGTATTGTTGATCGTAATTGTATAGACATAAAAAAATATGAAAAACTTAAAACTGATCTCTGTGAATATGAAAATGAAAAATATGCAGGTGCCATACTAAGGTCTAAGGCCCAGTAGGCGAATGAATCAGAGAAGTGGAAGAAATATTTTGTGATTTAAAAAAACCCAGACGAAAGTCAAAAACAGTAAAAGAAATGTTAGATGAAAACGGTGAAATTTAGAAAAATGTTGACTCTCTTTTAGATATGCAATACAATTTTATTCCAGTTTGTATTCATGTGTAACTATAGAATGTGAAAGTAAAAAACAGGTGTTGTCATTATTCAATAAAAAAACTTGATGAAAGTAATGTTGAACTGTGTGATAAAAATATTGATGTTAAAGAAATAGAGCAAACCTTGAAAGAAATGGCCAGCAATAAGAGCCCTGGTCCTGATGGATTGACTGTTGAATTTTATAAAAAGTTTTTTGCCGCAGTTGAAACATGTATTGTACAAACTTTATTTTAGAAATAGAAGAAAAAGAAACATGGTTACATTCTACGAAAATGGATATAATTACATTACTATACAAAAAGAAAGGTGATAAAAGATTGTTAAAAAAAACTGGATACCTATTAGTCTTTTGAATGTTGATAACAAAACCAATGCAATAATTATGTCAAATAGACTCAAGCATGTATTACCAATAATAATTTTTGATAGTCAGACATGTTGCATTAGGTGTCCAAGTAGCGTAGTGGACAATGCACTCGCTTGTTGCACTCGCTTGTCACCTCTGCGACCCGAGTTCGATCCCCGTGATCAACAGTGGTGGTATGTGATAGGGTATGGCGGTCGCCCGCTTGGACACGTGTGTTCTCTCCGGGTACTCCGGCTTCTTCCTACACCAATGACCCCCTCACGCTAACATCCGTGCTAACGAGAGATATTAATATAAGTTGTAGAACTTGCTTATCAATCGTTGTAAAATAAATAACGTTCAGTTTAAGACATGTTGCATTATTGGAAAAGATATTGCAGACACATTAGGAAGTATAAGACTTATTTTAGAGATGACTGAAATATATGAAATGGAAGGTTATATTGTAAAAATTTATCAAGAAAAAGCTTTTGATAGAGTGATAGAGTTAGTCATGAGTATGTGTTAGAGGTGTTGAAAGTATTTGGTTTTGGAGATTATTTCAGGAAATGGGTAAAATAGTTTATACAGGTATTTATAGCAGTGTTAAAAGTAATGGTCATCTTACAAAATATTTTCCAATCAAAAACTCGGTTAGGCGAAGTTGTCCAATATCTGCTTTATTGTATGTATAATGCTGAGAACCTTTAAGCTGTGCAATTAAATGTAATGGTTATATTAAAGGTATATATATTTCTATGTCCGATAGAACTGCATTGGTTTTTCAACATGCAGATGATACAACATTATCGGTTTCTGATAAAAGGTCAATTTTTGAGATATTTAAGATTTTTGAATTGTATGGAAGAGGCTCTGGTGCCAAATAATTGCTCAGAAGTCTGAAATTATGTGTATAGGTTCTGGAAGATTATTTGAAGATATGAGAAAATTAATTAGTATCACTGAAACTAATATTTTGAAATCATTGGAGTTTATTTTGGTAGAAACAAGGAAGAGTGTGAAAATTGAAATTGGAGAAACAAAGTACAAAATTAAATATAAAACAAATTCTTAATATGTGGAGACAAAGACAGTTGACGGAAGAGCATGATGGAAGATGGAAGATGGGAGAGCTAGTGTTATAAATACCTTGTTGATGTCCAAATTATGGTATTCCTTTTCTGTAATTTCTATCCTATTTTGGATAAGAGATACAATTCAAAAAGAATGTATTAATTTTATGGAATTATGATATGCATTTAGTATCATAAAACAATTTTTGGCGAACATAAAAATGGTGGTTTAAAGATTGATAATATTTGTTTGAAAATGCTGTTGTATCGAATAAAGTTTTTAGCCAAGTATTTGTGTCCTTCAAAAGAACTGGTATGGAAACATACTTTTAGTTATTTTTTTTTATTAAAAAAATTGTGATTTTAGAGTTGGTGTTGAAGTATTTCTTTTACCGTTGAACAAACAGGATTTGCAATTATGTCTGCCTTCTTTTTATGTTGAATTGTTAAGTGCATGATATGCTGTGAAGGATTATGTTGATTACAATGAAAATAGAAACAGTGTGTTTAATTACTGCTTGTTTTTCAATCCTAAAATTGTTAATAAGAACAAAACACTATTGTGGGTATGTTTCTTAAAAGCAGGTATTACACATATCAGAGACATTTCATATGAAGTTATACCATGATTTTTGCCTGTATTTTTTAAAGTAGAACTGATACATGAATATGATTCAGAAATTAAGGCAAACACATTAAACACATTAAAGATGATTATGCAACATTATTATCTGTTATACCAAAAGAGTGGAAAAATATTGTTTGAAATTTTGTTCATGTGAAAGAAGCATTGCTTTCAAATTTTTCAAATTGCTTTCAAAGTTTTCTTCATGAACAGTAAAGATTTTTTTTTAAATGTAAATACAAAAGTTGTTTAACCCTCCAGTATCAAACGAATACTGGAAAGGAAAATTGCAAATAGATAATACATCTCTATACTTGATGACAGATGAATTATATTAAGAGGAGTTGGTCAACCTCCAGATGTTGTAGAACTTGATTTTAAGATTTTTCATACTGGTATTTTTATATATGACAAAATGTTCAAGATCGGTAAAACAGATTCAAACAAATGTCCATTATGTAAAACAGAATGCAAAGAGTCATTGCAGGTGTTTGTAAAATGTGAAAAAGTGCAGGGATTTCAGAAAGGTTTTATAATATGTCATTTTGAACCGCTATTGAAGGACTATGAAAATAGTGTATACAATGTATTAGATATTGATGAAATTTTGATGACGGCATTTCGTAACGTCATGAAAAATATTAATCCATTTTTGTGATTTTTTTTTCATATCAATATGTCGATTTTATATTTATAGAAGGAGACAAATATTGTTGCAAAATAATCAAAAAATTGATTTAAAAAGGTTCTGCAAATATTTACTCAGATATTATATTTATTACAACTATCATTACATGTGTATAGTACAAAACAACAGAAAAATGGTTTCAAAAAGTTTTTGAAGAAAAGTCCACTTTTGAAGGAAACAGAAGGTGTACTATTGTTTATTTTTTTAAATATTTTATTATGAAGTGTTGTCATGTAGACTGTGATTGTGATATTTAATGTGATGATTGTGATAATTGATAGTTGATCAATAAAAGATAAAAGAGAGAGAGAGAGAGAGAGAGAGAGAGAGAGAGAGAGAGAGCGGTGGCCGCTCACTGTAAGGAGAGTTGGTTCCAAAGGTCATGAGTTCAAGTCGCGGCCAAGGCGAAGGTGATGTTCTAATAAAGGAAATTTTCCTGTTTCTTATGTATATATCATTAGCATTGGGCAGGTATATGTCAATTTGAGAGTTATTGCAATGTTTGTTATATATGGAGAGTGGTATGTTGCAGGGAGGAAGTTCGCAAGAAACTGGCTCGAATGCAATCTCTCTGTGAGTTACCCCAGCCTCGTCGCCTGCAATGGAAAATCAACAAAGACACCGAGACTGACATAAAAGAGGCAATTGAAAACATTGACAGGTTGTTAATTTCGACGAACTTTAATGTTTCCTATCGTTCAAAATTATAGAGTACTGTATGGCGTTATTTTAGCAAAGCACTAGTGTATAAAATGTACTCAATTATACTGTATTTAATGTATTGATTGTTTGTTTATAATTCTTCGCTTATTACGTTTGTAAGGAAAAAATCATATATTCTTTTTAATTTAAAGGTTGATAAAAGACCTGGACTTGTTTATCTTAAGATTCAAAAGCTTTGGTAGAGAATTTCCAAAGTCACAAAACATGAGTCCAGATTCCTTTATCCAGTTAGCCCTGCAGCTGACCTATTACAAGTATTGAAAACATTTTGTACCTATTACAATTGCTGAATTCCATCAGTTAAACCAAAATATCAAAATTTAAAGACAACCTTAAGAAAAAACTATTTTTATAGAATTCATGGCAAACTTGTTTCTACGTACGAGAGTGCCTCAGTAAGAAGATTCCGGCTTGGCCGAGTGGATAACATTAGGGCTAACACCCCAGATGCTTTGGAATGGATTCGGGCAATGGTTGGTGAAATTGAAACCACGGTAATTAATTATCTTGTTTGTGTGCGATTTGATTTTTGTTATCAATTGAAAATATGTACACTGTAGCACCCTCATTCAGGCCATTTATTTCTAAACGGGAAATCTAATCTTGACATAGGCAGGTTTATCATATAAAGAAAAACATCAATAAACAGCACACAACACCCTGCACTTGTTTAAGACTGGTTTACCGTTAACCTAAGTTTTAAATATTGTACAGGGGGAAGCATATCGAGGCAGACTTAGTATGTCTGATCTTGATCTTGTTTTAAGCTGGTCTGTGTCGTATTTCATTTTCAGTATGTTTTTAAAAATAATTTGTTCCGTTTTGCATGAACTCTTTTTACCCTTTCCGCTGCCCATACTCAATCTTGAGTTTAAATTTAGATTACTGAGTTGAAGCTGACATGAATTCATAAAAGCATTTGGTCGCCATATTACTTTCGATCGCTCCTCTACTGCCACAGGGGTATATATACCGTTCGAGAAAGTTACGGTCGGTTGCTTTCCGACCGAGGCATTCAGGTTGCACGGACTCCTAAATGCATAAACTACACATTGTAGTAAAATGGTTGTAAGAAAGAATAAAGGAAACAACAATCATTAAAATACAAAATATATTTATTCTTTGAAAGATTTCCAAGGTACTAGTATCCGTATTATTTTGAACAGATAGTGCTACCTTACTTCACATGCACATCGAACACGTTTGTCGTTCATACAGAGTGCACAACGCCTGCATCTTTTTTTGAAAACCTCGGCGGCACTACATGCAACCCAGGAGCTAAATGATATTAAATGTAAGAAAGTAAAAACGTAACATCGACTCGTTTCCAACGGTTTCTACAAAAACGCTCCGTTTCTAAAATCCATGTGATCATTTACATTGCTCGGTCTGCCATTGTGTGTGATTGCGCATGTGCAATGTTATAACATAAACAGGAAAACGGTCTTCAATTATTGAGGATTTTTGAAGTATATGTGCCTTGATTCCAGCCTGTCTTGTTTCGTCGTTCATTGGATATTCTTTGCCAGTGAAGTGGTTGTCATATCATTTTTGCGTTTCTACACGTCTTTTCGTCCAAGATAACGTGTTCGGTGTATGAAATACCTGAATGTGGTGAAGCATGAATAGTGTTCTAGGCCTTTTATAGGGGGGTGTGTAGCGATGAGCAGAACAATAGAAATCGACAACTAATATGGCGGTATTCGGAGATAAAAGGGAAATAATGCGTATTTATGAATTCATGTCAGCTTTAAGATACTGTAAAAGCAAATTTCTAAAACAGTCATTGTGCATAATGCATTACATCTTTTTAATATCATTATCATTATTTCACTCACTTAAAATAATTGTGCTGTTGAAATATTTCTGATTTAAAGTCAAAATTAAAAATCCTTCTTAATAAATTTTAAGTGTTAAAAAAATTATAACATCGGTGCTATTATTCCATAATATGTCGTTTAAAAATCATTTGTTTTTTGGGGTACAGGACGTTGAAAAGATGGCACTTCTTCGGAAAGCGATGCAGTGCCAGACAGACATTATGACGCAGGTACCTTAATTAAACATCATCGTTTAGTTGACATTTTTATTTTTGAAATACTGTAACTAATCTTTCTCTTTTTTCCATTCTGAAAGACTATTTTAGGTCATGGAATGGACTGTCATTTGCTGGGACTGAGAGAAATTGCCCGTGAAAATGGTTTACCAATGCCTAAGATTTTTGAGCACGAGAGCTTTAGAATATCAAATCATTTTTCTTTATCAACAAGTCAGGTAATCTTGCCTACATTATTTTCTAATAGTTCCCGATAACTCGCTAAATTGTCAATAGCGTATACTAGTGCAATTCGGTCATCCAAAAATCACATTAGCCTAATAATCTAAGTCATTTGCTTACTCAAGTGTGGATTGTTTCTTTTTACATTCGTTAAATTCATATTGCACAAATAAACCATCAAAAACACTTTTTGGGATGGTTGGGGGGGGGGGGTTATAATAATCTTTATTACATACTTAGTAATAAATACAGGTTTTTTGCATATACATGTATGTTATAGATGACTTCACAAAACTTTTATCAGCTTTCGGGGCTGATACAGGTTATCAGCCCTAGGGCTGATACGGATCCGTATCACACAACTTGTAGAACTCCTCTGTCTTTTTGGGTCACCTGAGTGACCTATTGCTATCCGCTTAACTTCTTAAAAACTACAAGGCTGATTGTTACCATTTTTGGTGTGAGGCATCTCTATGGTAAGAGGAATCTCAATTGTGAAATTTTTGGCTCTACCATCCCCGGGGCGCCACATGTGGGCCAAATATGCCCCCCAAAAGGCCAAATTTTTGAAATATCTTTTTCTCTACTTCCACATGTGTGAGCAAAAAACTGGTTGCTTAGTTATAATGTCCATGAAGCCCTCTACCAAAATTGTGAAATTCATGACCCCTGGGTCAGGGGTTCAGGACATGGGGGGGGGGCAATATGGCAATATAGTGTTAATGCATATAATGTTTAAAAAATTTCTTCTCTATTCTCACACATCCATATAAAAAACTGACTTATAGTTATGTTCACCAGGAAGTCTTCTACTGAAATTTTAATTTTCATTTTTTTCTTGAGTAGTGGTTTTGATTCTAGGGCAGGGCCAAAATGGATCGTATAGGTGTTAATGTTAAAAAACTACCTTCTTTACTCCCACAAACCTAAAAGGAAAACTGAATTCATGATTTTGTAGACCAGATCTTTAAGTTTTTGACAAAATTATACGTTTCACAGTTCTTTTTGGAATATTTCAGGCAGGGAGGTAGTATTCATTACAAATTTGTAATTTTTCTACTCCAGAATGAAACCTATTTAATTAAATACATATATGAGACTCCTCGACAAGTTTGTGTATGGGTTATATGCTCCTCAGGTGACCGTTAAGGCCAATTGACCTCTTGTTTTTCGTTCCGGCTTTTTTGCATGTTTACAGATGAAAAATAAAACATTTCTTACTGTCGACAATTTTAAGTGCAGTTGAAAACTTCAAATGCCAGCAAATGTCTGTCCGTCCGTAACAAAAATTTATGTCGCATTTTTCTCAGCGACTATTTATCGCAGATGCTTTACACAGTGTTTGTTAAGGCATGCCATATCGTGGGATATATTTTTGTACCAATCGGACGTCAACTACCTGTTAAATGACGACTTTGCTTATTTTTTAACCAAAATTTTCAACCAAATTTTGGTCAAAGATTTCTCAGCAACTATTTATCGCAGATGCTTGAAATTTTTACACAGTATTTGTATAGGCATGCCATATTGTGGGATATATTTATGTACCAATCAGACGTCAACTACCTGTTTAATGACGACTTTGTTTATTTTTAGCAAACATTTTCAAAATATTTTTGTCAAAGAATTCTCAGCAACTGTTTATCGCAGATGCTTGAAATTTTTACACAGTATTTGTATAGGCATGTTATATCGTGGGATGTATTTTTGTACCAATCGGACGTCAACTTCCTGTTTAATGAGTACTTTGTTTATTTTTAGCCAAAATTTTCACACAAATTTCCGTCAAAGATTTCTCAGCAACTATTTATTGCAGATGCTTGAAATTTAAACACACTATTTGTTTTGGCATGCCATATTGTGGGATATATTTTTGTATCAATCGGACGTCAACTTCCTGTTAAATGATGACTTTGCTTATCTTTAACCAAAATTTTCAAACAAATTTTCGTCAAAGATTCCTGAGCAACTATTTATCGCAGATGCTTGGAATTTTTACACAGTGTTTGTTAAGGCATGCCATATCGTGAGATATATTTTTGATTTTTGTACCAATCGGCTTTCTGTTAAATGTCGACTTTGCTTATTTTGCATATTCACATCAGAGCGGGGGTATCACTAGTGAGCATTGGCTCACAGATATCTTGTTTTAAAAGCTGAGGACATTCCGGTTCTGTAGCTATACATGTTTGGTAAAACAATAAGATCTCATATTTTTATAAGTACTTTATAAGTTTTTGATAAGTACTAAGTATGTAATAAATACATTTGTATAACAAGCATTCTGAGAGTATTGCATAAGCAATACACGTCCTCTACCGCTTTGTGGAAATCGTGAAAAGAATACACTGTTATGCAGAATATCGAACCCAAACATTAAAAAATTGGAATATAAAAATGAATTTCTCGAAAATATGTCAACCAGACGCTACAAAAGTGTAAACTTGATCTGTAGTTTGACATTTTGAAGCTGCTGAGCAAACTTCATATTAATCCTCAAACACATAAAAAAAAGTGTGGAAAACTGAAGTGGGACAGACAGACGGACGCAGAGGAAAGCTATAGTCCCCTCCGGTGAAAACCGGTAGGGGACTACTACCGGACTAATAATAGATACCCTTTTTCCATATCACAACCTATATGTATATCAGCCCTATACCTATATAATCCATCGGGCCTTCGGCCCTAGGGCTGATACTCAGTATTGGAGTCTCAGGCTGATATTGGCTGTGATATGGAAAAGGGTATGTATTATTCTCTATTTATCGCGGTTTGTCAGTCATTCGGCCCCTACTTCATTTTCCGAACTTTTTTGTTATGATTTGGCGAATTGACTTACTGTAAAGCTTTATAATGATGCCCTACAGATAAAGTCTGGATATTTCTACTTTAAATCACTCGTAAATGTGCAAAAGTGTTTCTCAGAAATAAAATTTTTATCCGAGGGGTCAGTTAGATGCTGAAAATTGTCGTTTTTCCTTTCAAAAACATTGTTCCAAAAACATCTCTAAAAATATTTCCAAAACCATATAAAATATAAATGGGGGTGTCTAGAAGATGCGCAGTAAGATCATTTAACTTTCATATGAAGGGTTAAATAGTTGGGAACAAAAATTACGTTTATCTCTTAAAAAGACCAATGTTTCCAAAACTCCTCGTCCAATTTTTGCATTAGCCAAACAATCTCATCAAATATGATTGGAGGTGTCTTGCAATTGCGCAATGACGTCTTGGACATTTAATTTTCATTCAAGCTTTGGGGGGAGGTCAAATAGTAGCTAACAAATGACGTGTATCCATACAGAAAAACTTAGTTCCCTAAACTTCTCTTCCGATTTTTGCAATAGCCAAATAATCTCCTCGTATATAAATGGGGAGGGGGTGTAAATGCGCAATCCGGATTTGGAAATTTAATTTTCATTCGGGGTTCAAATAGTAGCTTAAAATGACGTCTATATCTCAAAACAAATACATGGTTCCCAAAACACCTCTTACAATTTCCACAATAGTTAAATATCTATTGAAATAAAATTTGAAATGTTGGGCTGATTCGCAATTTTTTTTATTTTGGGAGTTTAATAGTTACTAAAAATGACATTTATCCCTGAAAAAAAAGACATGGTTCCCAAAACTCTCTTGCAATTTTTACAATAGCCAAACCATCTCTTGGAATAGAAAAGGGAATATCCTGTAGGGTCTTGGACATTTAACTTTCATCATCCGTGGGTAAATTACAGGTAGTTACTAAAAATGATTTTGTTTACCCAAAGGTTCCAACGACAATGGATGCCTTCATGTGTTATGGGCCAGTTGTTTCTGATGGATATGGTGTCTGTTACAATCCACACCCAAGCTGGATTTTAGTATGCATTACATCATTTAAGCGGCATAATGATACTAATTCTGATCACTTTGCTTACACTTTGGAAAGCAGCTTACTGCAAATGCAAGAACTCTGTTTGAAAACTTCTGAAGCAAAACCGATTCTATATGGAGGAAAAACACACAGTGAAAATAGAAATGGAGCCATTGTCGACGACAAGGAAATGTCAGCTGGCACAAGAAAATCTAGGCTAGTAAGACAAAGAACAATGCCTTTTCCAGAGGTAATCGGAAAAGACAGTTGAATTGAATAAAATATTTGATGTCGTATGATTCATTGTAACTTGTTAAATAAACGATTTGCAACATATTACTTGATTTTACGTCGGTTAAAGAAGTTCCAGTACTAAAATGATGTCTCAGAACTAGTAATTACATGTAGTGTGTAAACCAGTTTTGATACTAAATTCTTTAGTGTCGTGATGATCAGACTGTGTAGATGCAATATTTACAAATGTTAATTGACCTCAATTAGTATATACACCATGTATAGGGAAATGTGTGCAGTGTTTGATCAACAAATGTATACGTACATGTATGTGACGACTTTGAAACAAAACAGGTTCGTAATTTAAGCAATAAAAATGACAGAATTTGTTCTCTCATAAGCAGGATATTTTCTTGATATTCCTTACTTGTTCCTTTTTTGTTTAGTATTACTTCATTTTAGCTCAAGTACATGTAGACTTTTCTGATCATTTTTTGTCTGTCGTTCATCCGTCCGTAAACTTTTAACGTTCTCAACTACTGAAAATCACTGGGCTATTTTCAACCAAACTTAATTCAAAGCATCCTTGGACAAGGCAATTCAAGATTCTTAAGATTAAGGACACACTCTCAAAAGAAGTAGGATGATTAACGATTTTTTTAACAATTGCTGGCATCGAAAACTGTTAGGCCTTAAAAGATAAAACGTTGTAAAAACATCCTCAGTTTAATCAAATCATAATCCCCGAGAATTTAGTAATGCCCATATTTAATAACTTTATTTTTACATATAATTTTATAGACGAAAAAAACCTTCCTCTGAGCAAACAAGAGGCCCATGGATCATATCGCTCACAACAGTTCCTTATAACATTCTATTTCGTAGTTTATGCTATTTCTATTTTGAACTTTGAACCCCTTTCTGAGGCCCCAGTATTAGTCCATGGTTTATAGTTGGCTTTAATAATTAAGAATATACACTATCATAGGATGATTGCTATGGAGGGTAATCGTGTTCAAAACTCCAGGCCTGTAAACTTGTAAATCCAAATATGCAATCAAGTTAATGTGTGAGCATGAGTATGAATGAGTGTAATTTTGCTTGTGTAACCTATAAAACTCAGGCATATTAAAACAATCTAGACTTGACCCTGAGGCCTTCAATCTAATTTTCCCTACAGATGAAATTGCAGCTGTAAAATGCTGTTTGTTATTTACATGTAACCTGCCACTATAATACACACTTTTCATCTGTAGTCTCTGCATTTTTTTCCGTTTTCTGAAATAGCACGGCTGACATGTTACAAATCAACAAATGTAAAGTCTACAAGTTGTTGAATTTTGACATGACCATATATGGAAACAGTGACATAACCGATAAAAAGGCTAGCTGCTGGTAAAGGCATGCCGTAATCACCGGAATGGGGACGGAATAAATTAAAAAAAAATATTATGTAGGCCTATAATCATATTATCTCTGGATAGCAACCATTCCTAGGAAGTATGATTTTTTGGAAAAATAAATTATGAGCTTGGTGTACATTTAATTAAGAGAATGTATAAAAGATGCGAGTGAAGAATAATTCGATCGGCTTCAGATATCTTCTAAGAACTGGAAAAAATACATAAAAAGGCTTTGTTTGAATATATATATATATATATATATATATATATATATATATATATATATATATATTTATATATATATATATATATTTACACGCTCCTTTATTAGATTACATGCAACAAATTGTTAAAGTGTAGAGTAGGCTGAATAAAGAAAATATCTCCAAAAGCATCCTTATCTTTATCACAAAGTTAAGACAAGAACCCACCCCAACCCCCCCAACCCGGCGAAAAATTACAGGGGGTCGGCCAGTTGGTCAATTGAATAACTGACTTGCAAAGCTACCAAGAAGAAAAACAAACTACATTAAAGGAGGTTGGCACCTGAAATACTAGTAATGTCAATCATCCAAAAACCACTTGAATATAAAGATGGGGACCTAAAATGTTCATTTATTTTCTTTGTGACCCATGTCACATGTCATTTTTGGAAATATAGGGCCCCAAACAGAAATTGATAATTTTCCTGAACCTTTTGCTAAAATTTGGCATGGAAATTGATTATTTGAAGAAATCAAACAAATAATTATAGTTTGAACTATTATTTAATTATGATTTTGATACAGTATAAAGTTGAACATACACTGTATGTAATGACTCTAAAAGTAACGTCTAAGTAATAGTTTTAAAAATCTTGCTTTACTAGTGCCTTCAAAAGTCAGTACATTATGAATACAACAACAGATGTTAAGAATGTTAAAAATTTTTGGAGTAGTCAAGTTTAAACGCAAATTTAAAATATATTAGTAATGTCATCTTTCCAAAGCTATAAAATTATAAATTTTTGAATAAATTAATGTTAAATATGTTATATTTGCATTATCGGCAATATCTAGGGAAAAAAGCTATATAATTATGCTTTACCTATTATGCAGGTGAAAATTAACAATTTCATTTTTATTTCAAGCAATTATACCGGTTTACGGGATATGAGTATGACGTCCTGAATGTCGGTTCAATTACTTAAGTTGGTTGATAAAAATTTCTGAAGAGCGTTTATAATACAGCTTTACAGCCACTTGTGAACATGTACTGTTTACCATTTAGCAGCTACTTAATTTTGTAAAATTATCGTCAATACAGTGTATATTTTAAAATATTTTATAATTAAAACTCTACCAGTTCATAAACGATCAAATACATCTGTAGAAAATATCAACAAATTGATTTTTTCTCGTAATAGTTAAGCTCCGATGGATACTTCTGATTTATATGCACGCTTAAATTTACCAACATTAGCATACAGTTTTAAAAATTGAGGATTTTTAAATCCCTATAAATAATCTATATCCGGAAAAACGATCCGAACCTACTTGAATTGTGTCTATTCTTATCAGAGGGAGGAGACATTTAAATCAACATTATTCTGTTGGTGGATCGATTGGCGTGTTTGCAGAATAATACTTTATGCATTATTTTACGTGTGAAAAAAAATAGAATAAAGCTCTGATATAGCATATTACCATAGTGACCAAACAAACATTCCTGACCATACAAAGATGATGGAAAGTGATTTAAAACGTATCAGTTTTACAGTGAGCACATTTGACGAACGTTTACCTGGATAGAACCCATTTGATTGTTTGAAATAATTTATTCCATGCGTGGGTTCAAACATGTGTCACGATTTTGAAATGAATGCCCGTCCTCTATTTACTATACATTTTAGATTGTTTTATTATTTATCTTGCACTTGCACAACAAAATCATTTTGATATTTAAAAAGTATAAATTCATGTACAGTTTCATACATTTTTCTGCGAAAAATTACCTAATCTTTGCAAGTCATTTAATTCTAACAAATTCATAAAAAATAACCCAAAAAAAACTCTCATTGTGACAGCAAACCGGGTCTTCTTTTGTGTGAATAGTATCCAAAATCCATTTGTCAATCCTGAATTGATAAATACTACCTATCCAGAGAAATAGGGTACTGTATATGCTCTATATAGTTTTGCCAAAGATGACTAAGTTCAACAGCTGTTTTTTTCCATAAATTATCAGAAATCAAAATCCTAGCAATTAACATACCTCTGATATTTGTATAATTGATCTGCAAAAGAACATTTACCTATCTTAAAAACTGTACGAGGAGTTATCGGTAGAATAGGGGTACCGCAGCCACCCGCTCGCCCGCCATTTTCACTATTTCAAAAATTGGATTTTTCCTTTGGAAATCCCGGTTCTCTCAAAATTTGTAGAACTAAGATGCAATGGAGCTTTATGGGACCTCGCGGAGGTCTCCAAACCCCCAGCCATTCAAATGTATTTACCCTCTGGGAATTTTCTTGATGCGTCTCATTTCTTGAAACCGATTTTTATATACATGAACCTTTTCCTGTTTGGTCCAGTTTCAATCATACCTCAATAATTTTTTCTAGTTATAATTCCGATATTTTTGATAGAAAAAGTGTCGTTCATTAAAAGCTTATTACAGCAGTTTAGCTTAACATTATGTTTATTTTCGTCCATGCGTGCCTTTTTCCCGCGGCAAGGCTGTTGCCATATAAGGTATTGTCAAAATTCGACAAACTAGTAGACTTTACATTTGTAAATTTGTATCATGTTAGATGTGCAATTGCCGATTCTAAAGATACAAATGCAGAAACTATGGATTGAAAGTGTGCAAAGTTGAAGGTTTAATTAACTAATGAAAACAATAAAGCTGCAAAATATGCACATACGAAGGAACTGAGTCAAATCTTACATACATGTGTTTATACCCGAGTGTTATAGGTTACACAAACAGAACTACACTTCTATACTCAGGCTCGCACACCAAAACGATTGTTTATTCAGGTTTACAAGTTTACAGGTCTTGGTTTTTGAACACGCATCCCTCCATAGCTTGCAGAGTAATCTCACAAATCGTAGCTTTGCAGTTTTCGAGAAGAATTTTTTTAAACATTGTCCATATATATATATATATATATATATATATATATATATATATATATATATATATATATATATATATATATATATATACACACACACATCCCACTGAAAAAATTTCAGAATTTATCGACCTTCAACTCCGTCCACATGTTGAAAATTTACCGTCATATCTTAAAGATACAACAGATTATCTTAACAAAACACCATCTTCAAATCTTCCAGATAATACTATTCTCGTGACGATGAATGTTACATCCCTTTACACAATTATCCCGCATGACGAAGGTATTGCAGCCTGTAAAGAGGTTTGGGACGCTAGATAGGTTCAGATCCCTTCAACTGAATCTCTCACCAAGCTCCTAGAGCATGTTCTAAAATTCAATAATTTTATGTTCAATGGAGAATACTACCTTCAAGTTAGTGGCACTGCTATGGGTACCAAAATGGCACCATTTTATGCCAATATATTCATGGGTAATCTAGAGCGCAACCTACTAACACAGTCACCTCTCAAACCTCTTAGTTGGTTGCGCTTCATAGACGACATCGAAATGAAGTGGGTTGACAGCAGAAACAACCTCGATGATTTTATTACCTTTGTCATTTTTTTCCATCATGCTATCAAATTTACGACTGAAATTTCCTCACTCAGCAATACGTTTCTTGACACAACTTCAACTTTAGTCGATGGTAAACTCGATTTCAATCTTCATACTAAACCTACAGATTCCCTCCTCTATTTAATGACGTCTAGCTGCCACCCACCTCATACGTTTAGAGGCATACCAAAAGGCCTAGCCACCAGAGTCAGACGTATTTGATCAAATCAAGAACTATACTCTGAGCAAAGTCAACTCCTAAAATCCCAGTTATGTACCAGGGGCTACAGCTCGCACTCTGTACAGAATGCAATTGATGATTTAGCTAAAGAGGATCGTTTATCCCTTTTAAAATACAAACCCAAAAACGAAGACAACAAAGTCCCATTTGTCACTACTTACCACCCTGTCCTTAGGGGTCTAAATGCAGTTCTAAAGAAGAACCTGCCAATCCTTTACAGCAATGATAAAATGGTTGAGGTTTTTAAAAAAAACCCGATGGCAGCTTTCAAGCGCCCTAGAAACCTTAAGGACATGATGGTAAGAACCAAACTAAAGAACCCTCTACCTAATGGTGGCTTTAAAACTTGTTCTGACACCAGATGTCTGTTGTGCAAACACAGCTCTGATGCAGACGACTTCATTAGCCCCATCACTGGCCGTACTTACAAAATTTTCGCAAATACTTCTTGTCGTACTGACAATTGTATATACCTCATCAATTTTAAATTTTGTCAGAAACAATACGGGGAAACAGGAGACCTCCGCAGGCGCATCAATAATCATCGTTCCACCATCAAAACTAAGAAAATTAAAGAACCCGTCGGGGAACATTTGAACTTCGATGGTCACAAATGGGAGGACATGATGGTTTTGGTTATCGATCACAACCCAGACTGGACAGATGCGGAGAGAAAAAATAAAGAAAAATTTTGGAAGCATAGACTGAGGTCATTCCGCCCTGACGGCATGAACAAATTAAGTGACTTCACCAAAATGAACATCAACTAAGCGTAGCAATATCACCATCTTCATCCTTTTGGGTCCATATACAAACTTTTATTCATGTAATTTATTCAACTTATTAGCTCGTTCCTTGGTTTTGTTATTTTTCATTGTTTTTTATCCATTTTATTTTCTTTATTTAACTCCCATCAGTTTTTACACTCTTGTGTATTTATGCGGTCTTTTACAGAGCCTATCTTCCCTACAAACCTTCACTACGAATTCTCTTACTAGTACAACTTAATTAACAGCAACCCTCAATTAGCAAATTAATTCGTTCGCGTTATCTTCCAGCACTTCTTCACAGACCCGGCCCTCCGCTGCGTCGGACGTGATTTTTCTTTTTCGGGCTTGAAATCTTTAATACAACGATGTAGCTGCCACGTTTCGATCCGGTGTTTATACATTTTTTAGTCTTTACATATTATTTCGTTTTTAGTTTAGTGGTAGTTTTAGAGATGTTTTTCTTCTTTCATATGTAGTTTTTACTTTGTTGTCCTGAAGAAGGGACGGGTCGTCCCGAAAATTTGACAATATTTTACTTTATTGTTCGTGTCGTTGGTTATTTTTAGTGCCTTTACACAAACAGAACTACATAATTTAAAATCTACACTACTTGATAATGCTTACGTAGTAATCGTAGTTCCTGAGAAGAAGATTTTAAAACATGTTTCTTATATATTTCTGTGTTAAACTTTGAACTCCACCTGGGGCCCCAGTATTAGTCCTGGGGTCACGATTTTAACATCTTAGAATCTACAATAGCCAACGATGTATTCATAGTAATATCCCAAACGATTGCATTGTAGTTCTTAGGAAGGAGATTTTTAAACTTTTCCCTATATAAGTTTATATCTGAATCCCGCCTTGGGCCCCAGTTTTTGTTCCACGACCACGATTTCTACAATTCAGATTATTCAGTATATATAGAGGCTTTTGTGTAAATAGTGGCATTTCTGGTGCATCGGTTCATGAGGAGTTTTTTTTTTGTTTTTTGTGTTGTTTTTTTTTTTTTGTTCTAGGGGTCACGAATTTTAAAATATAGAATCTTCACTACATATACAAGCTTCTATGTAAGTATTGGCATTTCTAGTGCAGAAGTTCTTGAGAGGAAGATTTTTAAAGACACAAAACCTATACTCACTGTTTTGCGGTTATCTTTCTTTTAAAAGGGTTTAGCCCTTAATTTTAACAATTAAGAATTCCTTTTCCATAAGGATGCTTGCACCAAGTTTGATTAAATTTGGCCCAGTGGTTTTAGAGAAGAAGTCAAAAATGTGAAAAGTTTACAGACGGACGGACGACGGACAACAGGTGATCAGAAAAGCTTAATTGAACCTTTGGTTCAGGTGATCTAACAAGTGATCTTTGGGTGTGATGTTGGACCGAACGGGGTTGAATTTTTACTTACGATTAAAAGAGGAATTATTTTTTCAAATATAATTAGGCAAGAAAAGATGAAACTTGTGTGGAAGCATTATCCAGCCTCCCGATAGTATGATAGGGCCAAAATTTGTAATTAAACTTTGACATACAATGTAGTAATATACATACATTGTATGTAAAGGAAAATATATTCTCCTTTCAGAATATATTTAACCGGCCCTTAAAATAGTTGCAAGATAAGTAACTTAAAGCAACTCCAGAGAGCGTAGATTCAAGTTAGTTAAATCAAGGATGGGGGGGGGGGGATATATCATACACCTATTTCAATTGTTTTCAAAAATTAAGGGATAATACTCTTCATTTTGGTTCACCACTTTCTGCTTTAGGTCTTTAGATGGAAGAATAAAAAGACCGGATACGAAATGAATTTCTTTCATAGAATTTACTAGAAAATGTGTAAGAATTGGATTGATAGGTAAACCTGAGAGAGAGAGAGACAGACAGACAGACAGACAGACAGACAGACGGAGGGGTATCACGAATACTAACTTTTTTGTTCTTACACCCATCTTAAATTCTTTTTCAATTTTTAGATGCAAATGATGAAATGATTGAAAATTTTAGGGGCCAACCCTGTATATTATTTCGATGAGTGGAGTCGATTAAAATCATCAATACACACATTTCCTTTTTTACAAATGTGTTTAAGAATCTAGGAATTGAAAAGGGCATACAAATGAGGTGGTAAAAAGGGTTCTTTTCTTTCCGGTGAATATTTTAAAACCTTGAAAGGGGCACTTTTAATTATTAAGGTCTTCCGTTGGAAACAGAAGACCTTATTGTTTTTGCTTTGTTTCTTTTTCCCTATTATTATTAAGGTCTTCCGTTTCCAACGGAAGACCTCATTGTTTTCGTACTGTTTCTTCTTATTATTTTTTTCCACAAATTTTGTGCACGCGATTTCTCAGAAACTATTCAGCCGATTTTGACCATTTTTTTCACAGATGATTGCCAGAGGTCATAATTCTAGACGTTTTTTGAAATTTTGAAATCGTCACTTCTGGTACCGAGTTACGGCGGATTTTCTATCTTTTTACGACCTATTTTGTGCAGAGCTGATCTCAGAAACTATTAAAGATATGAATACGAAATTTTCAGGATAGGTAGTCTATAGTTTGAAGTTGTGCACTATTATATTGTTTTACGCCAGTGGCGCCATTTCATGGAGCTCGCCTAGGCACAAAATTGGGTACGAATTTTCATTCAAAATTGTCATACGTTTTGATCTGTATCTTTTTATCAGTTGACATTTTGTTAAATAATATAACAAAAGTGGTAGAGAATCAAAAGTTCTTTCCAATAAAATCAAGGAAAAGGGGCTGGCCCCTTTAATTAGGGACCAAGAGACTCGTAAAGTCTATTACAAATAACTTGAAAGCGATAAATATTTTGTTATGCAATATAGAATCAAAGTTGTTGAACACTACATTATCGGTTTGAAAAAGTCATCGTCAGGCCCATGTTAGATGTAATTAGGGATTTTTATTCATTGCCTTAAAAAAATTTTTGTTTTGGGGGGGGGGTGTTAATTTTGAAATTGTATCGATATTTCATGGTATCATTTAAAAAAAAAATCGAACGGAAGACCTACTCGTTACTCGTAACGAGGTCGTATCTAGTTAAGGTCTTCCGTTGGAAACGGAAGACCGTTTTGTTTTTGCTTTGTTTTTTTCCTCTATTATTATTATTAAGGTCTTCCGTTTCCAACGGAAGACCTTATTGTTTTTGCTTTGTTTCTTTTCCTCTATTATTATTAAGGTCTTCCGTTGGAAACGGAAGACCTTATTGTTTTTGCTTTGTTTCTTTTCCTCTATTATTAAGGTCTTCCGTTGGAAACGGAAGACCTTATTGTTTTTGCTTTGTTTCTTTTCCTCTATTATTATTAAGGTCTTCCGTTTCCAACGGAAGACCTTCATGTTATTGCTTTGTTTCTTTTTCACTATTATTTTTATTGGTTTTTTTTTTCTGTCACGTTTTCTAAAAAATGCTTCAGCCGATTTTTATGAAATTTTCAGATCTTATTCATGACAAAATTTGTAAGAAAAGTACACGGGCTTTTTTTGGTCGTCACTTCCGGTACCGAGATATTAAAGATTTTACGTTTTTGCTTGTTCACGATTTTTCTCAAAAAGGATTTAAGATAGAACCTTCAAATTTTCAGAGATGGTAGAGAGTGAACGGCCGCAGTGCCCTTCACATATCCGAACGTCAGCCGTCACTTCCGGTTGTCACCGGAAGGAAATGAAAAACCTTTATTTTTCAATTTTTTGGACTTGAATTTTATTTATGTTTTTATTCGATAGAGACGCTTGAAACACTTCAGAATATGAAATTTGTTTTAAAGTCGATCCAAGCATTCCCGAGATTTTGAGCTCAAAAGTTCTGAAGCGAGAGTCCGCGTAGCTCAGTCGTTAGAGTGTTGGACTTGTGCCCAGGCGACCCGGGTTCCATCCCCGAGTGCCGACTATTTTTTCTTCCCTAATTTTGTTTTGTTTAACGATGTTATCTTTAAAATGATGGTTTTTATTGTTTTCCATTTTATTTTTATCAGAAATAAAAATAATAACAGTTTTTTTTAGCACAAATATACAGGTCGTTTTTGTCAGCAGTTCGCATCGCCGGTATCAAAGACATGCCGCCGAAGCGCCCCTGCAGTACGACCGCATTAGAGTTCACTGGGTCGCTTTGTCGGCATCAAAGAAATGCTGCCATCTCAATGACTGTATGCATACAACATTTAGCAATGCACCAACGTTATTCTACATGGCTTTAAAATGAGGACTGATTAGTAATTGTTCACATATATAGATACACGCTTGCATGTATGCATGCCTTTATTGACATGTGTTGCTTATATATTGATTTCCTGAACACTATAAAACGCTGTGAAATATCTCTCTCTCTCTCTCTCTCTCTCTGTCTCTCTCTCTCTGTCTCTCTCTCTCTCTTTCTCTCTAACCCGAACCCTGACGACCGGGTGACTGCGATACGGTGTGAAAAGTGACCACCCGTGTATGTGTGATTGGGCCTAGGTATAAACAGATGTAAACACCGATCGTGGAATTACACTGTTAAAACAAAGAGTTTGATTATTCACTTTTTGATTTTAAAAATTTTAAATCATTACGGCAGGATGGATCGGGATTATAATCATTTAATATCAGTCCTCCAAAGTTTTTAATTATTTGCAAAGGTCTACAAACATGTATATGTTCGCCCAAAAGCGGGATTAGTGATTAAGCATCGGGTCAAAAATTCATAAATTTCCTATCTTATTAACGGATTGCTTAACACTGATCGTTTAGACATAACACTGGGGTATCGAGTGGAATCAGGGAAAGGGGGATAATTTACCATGCTACATTTGTTAGATGTATGATATTTTATTTTCCGACTTAGCAAAATTTTTTTATCACAGAGTGTTAGTCGGCAAAGATAAACTTGAGACAAAAAGAAAAATAATCTATGTATCAAAGAAGCAAATAAAATTTTTGCCAATTTCTTTGCCGAATCGATTTTTTATTAAATCATCTCTCTCTCTCTCTCTCTCTCTCTCTCTCTCTCTCTCTCTCTCTCGTGCTAAAAATTTGAGGCCCTGAGTCAGAAAGGTAAAAGCACGATAAATCCCCTTACAGCATCACAACCGCAGTTCCAACACAGTTTTGATTGTAAATTTTCTCTGATATTTACGTACCTCAGAAATCTTCATCATGTCGATATAAGTGTTATTTTTTAAATAAGTGTATCGCTAGATAAACAATGAACGTGCATATCCGTATAAATTAGCCTAGCCCAAAATTTCATCTGGGTATAATACATGTATTAATTTATTAAATCGGAATTTGAATTAATTATTCTCCTCTGGGAATAAACCCCGTTTCAAAATGCCCCACTTGGTTTCAGACTTATGGCGAGTCATTTTTATTAAAGATACTTTTTCCTTTTTTTGTGCACGTCTATATACTGATACAAATCTGTTGCCTGTCGGGATTAAGAAAAACCTCCGAAGTTTAAACACGTAACTATACACCCCTGCGAATCTGTTCGGAAGGCTTTCTTTATCGGTGTTATTGTACCGTAAAATCAGAGGCGTTCGAATGTGAGTTCACGAGACTTCAACGATATTTTCTTAGTTCCTGTCATTTTTCGAGAGGAAGTGGGTGCAGGTTGGATTAAATTATCAAAAAGTGTGAGTATTTTGCAGTTTTAATGCTATCTATTAGTTTTATCTTTGTAACCGAGTTCAAATACATCTATAGGCTTTTAAAGTGAGAAGTATTTTCGTGTATTTGCATTTAACTAAAATTACACAAAAGAGTTATCGTTCTTGATTAACCACGCCTCCACGTGGTGTTGTGAAATTAGAAAAATACACCTTTTACATATATACGCCACCTAAGTGATCGTATTACAGTAAAAAAAAATAATGCATAGCTCTGGGAAATTTATTGAGCTGTATATTACAACCAAAATGTGTGGTCTTCAGCAGAGAAAATTATAGCCGATTTCTGAAAAGCAGAAGTGAAGGTGCGGATCCAATTATTTTTTTAAAGATTGTTGGTGTATCAATCAGATACTTTGAAAAATGAAGTGAAATTGGTAATTTAAAAAATGTAAAACTCACTCTAATAACAAATACAATCAAACTCTCTCTCTCTCTCTCTCTCTCTCTCTCTCTCTCTCTCTCTCTCTCTCTCTCTCTCAAATCGTGTAACAATATTTACACTACAAAGTTTAATTAAATAAAGACATGTGTCGATGATTTCTGTGATCAATCTCAACATGTTAACATAAATATTAAAAACGTTAAATGGAGGTGTAATATTACATAACTATATATATATCTGTTGATCTTTCTGTCATTCCATTAAATTATTAATTGTTTTTAATTATGCATATTGCATGACGTACTATAATAGTACGTCATGCAATATACATAGATATATTCACAGCCACATGTCTTAATTATGGAGTGCTTTGGACACTAAATTTATAGACAGTACTTTATATCTCTAATTAGCTTTGTAAATTGTGCAATGGGGCTTATTGTTTGCAAATATAAATGCAAACTACAATGTTTTTATTATATAAGCCTGCCCCAAGATAATTATATTAAATGTGCAGCACATTTTGGCAATTAAAATTTACTGGAATGAAAAACAAAAAATTTCTTACTGATCGAGATCGATTTATAATGTGGAATTTTGACATCTTTTTTCCATTCGGAAGTTAAGTGAGATACCTCGCATAATTTCCATTGTTATCAAATGGGTCTGTTGCAATTCAAAATTTCTGTAGACATCACAATATTTAGATTTTAACATGTATACTGAAACCTGATAAGTTAGATCAAGGGGGCATTTCAAGAGAGAGATGTTGAAAATTGTTCATACTTTTGAATGAACATTGTTTGAACCCTGAGGTATTGACAAAAATATGAAGTAGTTATTAAGCAAAATGTATAAAATCTAGCTTTGTTACAACTTACATGTATCTTTATTGGAACAGATATTGATGAAATGTGATTTTTTTGTCTCAGATTTACATCAACAAAGAACTACTGTGTATTAATTATATTGGACCCTCCTACATGCATGTAGCTGTTATAAGGGGTAGAAAAGTATTAATTGTGAGTACTATTAAGAGCTTTTATGACTACTGAATTTTTTTTCAGAAGTACATCTATCACTGTTTTTGAATTTTATATACACATTTATACACATCATTTAGGACATTATAATGTTTAAAAGGAATTTTTTAATGGTTAAACAATATATATATTGCTCATAAGAGATATCTCAAAATAAAACTTCTTTTTCTGCTTTGTAATGTATTCAACAGTTTGTCACATTTTTACAATGTTTAATTAATTATGATTCTTGTACAGGTAAAAAAGAAATGTAAAAAATCAGAATAAGATTTAAATTTGATCCTCCCTATAACTTATGGATATTTCATGATTTTTCAAATGATGTATATACAGGTATTAATGAAAAAATTACAATATGCCTTTCTTTAAATTTCTTACTATATATATTAATTAAATCATTATAGTAATATTAAATTGCAAACAACACTCCTGAAACATGTGAAAGGAATAATTTAAATAATTTGGTATTAGACTGTTTGTACTGTCTGTGTTCTAGGGAAGATGTATACCCGGTATTATTGCTTGTATGCAATCTCTCCAATTTCATTGTTTTCAAGAATGGTTTATGCTTCCTCAAAACTTCTGAATCATTGATTTTTTGTACGACATCATGAGTCAATATATTTTTTAACCATGCACCATCCAGAATCCTCACAGTAACATAATTAAGTGATATCCTTTATACTGTGTCCCATCTTAAACTATGATTATAATCCAATTTAAAATTCATAATTTAAAAATAATACTTTTTATCATGGTTCAATAGAAAAAAACCTATTTCCATTTGTAAGTGCGTGTATGTATAGGTTAAAGTGGCATTAGGTTGAAGGGTGGGTGGAAATGAATTTCCAGCAATAACTGATTATGATGGGGGGGGGGGGGGGCTGTGACCATGCATGCAAACCTATATTTTGGCATTAACATTTGCATACTCCTGGTTTTTTTTATATACATGATATATATAGTATTATATACAAATATGTGTTACAATTGAAGCTCTTGATCGTATTGTATAAAGAATCAAAGAATTTGACATTGTTTTCACCTCCACTCTAGTAACAAAAAAATAAAACCTTCACAGTAAGAAACATATACAAGTGCAATATTGCACATATTGTTTGAAATATAAATGCAAAGTACCGTATATTGTTTTCATTAATAAAATCTTTTGTTTTTTCCAGGTTAACGTCTATTTTCCATCTGCTTTTTACATATACTGGTAATCTTGTATATACATAAAGATGCAGAACACTATGAATTGTGAGTACTCTAAGAGCTATTATGAAAACTGAAATGTAAGCACTCTATTGAATTTCTCTTGTACATCTATTCATGTACATTATGATATAACATATGCTTTGTTTATTTTAATTGATACTGAACAAAGTTGTCATCATGTAATCTATAAGATACTCTAGCTCTGATATATAACATTAGTTGTCATTAGCATTGAATCCTATCAATTAATTCATTGAACGATGTTCCAGTATGGGTCATTAGAATACATAATGTAATACAAAATGCAATTAGTGATACATATGTCTCTCTTATTTATTTCATAAGTATGCAAGATTTGTCTCTTGATATAAATGAATCATGTTGCAGAAATGATGCATATAAGCATTCATTCATGAATGATAAAATTTCATTTTCATATGCATATTTAGAATATGCTACATTTACATGGGATTTTATGTCCTTGTTGCTCTGGATGCTATGCTTGACAGTGTTTGATATGGTAAATATATTTTAAGAATGTCAATGAAAAGAAAATTGAGTTTTGATTATAATGAAAACTTGATCAGTGGAAATAAAATAGCAAAGACATCACAGGGAAACCAAACTATTTTAATAGGAGCCTCAAAAGGGTTGCAGGTAAATCTTAGAAATGAATGTTTGACAAAGTCTGCTCAGACTCGATGGGTTTCATCTTCAAAATCCATACAATGTTCACCGTTGCAAGCCACAATATCAGTTCAGACTTCTAATGTTTCAAGGAACATTGGTAGTCAAACTGGAGAGACTGAAACTGGTCATGACAAGAATGTTTTAAAACTGTTAAATATCTTCAATACCAAAACATCTTCAAACAAAAAGAAGTTATTAGATACTTTGCTTATTGTATGTGAAGCATTTGACAAAGTTCAAGATTCTCAGTGTGAAAAAATTATTGGTATGTTTGCACAAAACATTGTAAAAAATGTTCCATGTATTGGAAGTCCATCTTTTAATTTGCTTTTTGATTTCATAAGGTTTTAAAACTTAGAAAATACCTGTGCAATGCGATACTCAGAGTCTACAAAATGTATTTTTAAAGTTGCTAAAGGTCTCTTCGGAGGAGCAACCCTCCGATTTTTGAGCGGATGGAAACATGAAATGCAGGTACTTAGTTGTACAGCAAAACGTGGGTATTTTAGTCCTGCAGAGTGTCAAGCTTTACTCCCTGTGCCTTCTGAAAGAGTTCTTGACCAGTTTCAACCTCTTCAGTTTGATATCCCAAAGAGACTCAAACCAGGGGTGTACCCTGACTTTATTGACATTGCAGTTAAATCAACGCCATCATCTTCATCATTAGTATTAAAGTTTGATGGCAGAAGGATTCGACCAGGTTTTGAAGATGATGAAGTTGGTGATGTTGATTTGGCTGGATGTGAATCCAGTCTCTCCTTGGTAGAACAAATTAAAAAACATTTTGAAATATTAGATATTATTAAGACCTGCTGTGAAAAAATTACTGATCTGAATGATACCATTTCATTGATAAATTCAATTAAGACAGTTTTGGAAATAATGAATAGGTCATCATTTATTTTAAAAGAAAAAAGAGCATCAATGCAAAAGTCCCTTACTGAAAAGATGAAATTAGCTGGGAAAGACTGGATTCACTCCAAATACAAGAAAATAATTTCATACTTGACTGCTCTCATACGGAAAAGTAATGAAGTTCTTGAAAAATCTTTGAGTGTACGAGATTCTCTGTCCTCAGTTTTATGCAAGTTACAAAATTCGAACGAATTCTGGACTGATATGCCCTTTGTTCCTTTAGATTCAATTAGGAATTGCTGGTTACTGAATGATAATATAGATCATATATCTACCAATGACATTCACGTACCTGTAAAACAACGTACTGAAAAATGGCATACAATAAGAAATGAGGCATATGTAACAGGCAGTACTTTGTACCAGGCTGCAGGCCTGGATGGCTTGCAAAACAGACTATCATTGTATGATAAGGTGCATTTCTCTATTAAAGAAAAAAGTCCAAATGAACAGGTTTGCAAGGCCATGAAGCATGGCTCAGAAAATGAAATTAATGCTATAGCCACGATATGTACAAAGGTCTTGCCTGTCTATTTTCCACATTTAGATTATGTTGAGGTAGGTATCTTTCGTTTTCCTAAAGCCAAAACATGCCATTGCCATGTTGAGAACAAATGTTCTTATTCTGATTCTCAACATGAATTTTCACTGTTCTCCTTAGATGGAGTTTTCATACCTCATACTGAGTGTTTGAAATGTTTGGATATAAATCAAATTTGTATGTCAACAGAAGTGAAATGTCCATATTTTAAAAAAGAATGTCATATGGAAGTCCCTGTTAGATACATTCCACAAATTCAGGCTAGTATGGCTGTGTCAAATGCACCTATCTCTTTGTTTGTCTCGTACACTTCTGAAACTACATCTGTGTTTGTATGCAAAAAAAATGAAGAGTACTTTGATGATCTAATGCATCACATTCAAGATACATTTATTGAGGGAAGTAGAAAACTAAAGTCTTCCCAGTGTTGTGAAATAAAATCCTCCACAAAATCTATCATAGAAACATGTGAATTTCTAACAGAAGTCAAAAGTATACATGTAACACAATCAACAAATGAAACTGACCAACCTGAATCTATGTACAAAGGTCATGTTGAAGATTTATCTTTTTTTGGTTGTAAATTATTCACAGCTAATGACATCAAAGCACTCTTACTTCAGTGTATTGAAATTCTGAATAATACAAGACAAATTCAAAGAGTTAGAGCCACGGAGAGTGTTACGTATATGCTTTCCAATACAGATCGACTAGCTACAAATGAGAGAGGCTATGGTATTCAAATTGGCTATGTTTTGTCTGGTTCAAGCTTTCCTGAGAGAGATGCAAGAGCAGTGGTAGATAAATTTTACATAGAAACATTGCAGAGAGGTGGTAATGTACCAGCTGTTGCATTTGATGGACAATTTCATAGACTTCTTGCTGTTTCTAATGAAGGAAAACCTCTGACTATTTTTCAGTTGCAAAAACATTGTTGGGAATCTGTTAAGAATATGTCAAAGTCAGAAATTATTACCTATATTGAAAACATTATTAAATCTTTTTCCAAATACACAGCTGTTACAAAATCAACCTCTCCAACTGTGTTTCAAGTAAGTTGTCCAGATCTTGTTTCTTCAAACTTGAAGTGTGACAAATCTTTATTCAGTAGTTGACCAGTATGTGCTGATGCTGATTTTTCACAAAATGAAGAGGAAAATTTAAGTGAAGAATCTGTATTTGATAACAATGTCACTCCTGCTGCAGTAGACTTGATGGATTTATCAGATGAGTTAATTCAACCAGTTGATGATGTTGAGAGTGACAAAGTTGATGAGGTAGTAGAGAATGATCTTAATTCAAATTCAGTTCTTGTCAGCGACATTTCATTGACCACAGATAATGTTTCTTCATTACAAGTTTTTCTACACCAAAATTCTAAACTTCAATCTTTGAGTTGTAAACAATTATGTGAATTATTGCAAAATTCTGACATGCTCTACACAAATGCAACTTTGGCTGACCTCAAAAACATCATCAAATGGTTGAAAACAATTTATCGAGACATAGAAGTTGTTAAAGACTTAAAACTCTCTGGTAGAAAACATGACATTGTTTCAAAATTGTCCACTATTCTCTGTGCCTCTGAACTGTCCATTGAACCAGAAAAACGACAAAAATTGAAAAATCCAAATTCTCTTTACTGTATATGTTTGAAAAAATTGAAAAAGCAAAAGAAGGCCTTTTTGAATGTGATAGCTGCTCACCATATGATGCATGATATGTATGACCAATGGAAGTCGGATAGTCCTGTGTCTTTTCAAATTGCAGAATTACCCAACAATTTCTGGTGTTCAGTTCCAGAACTGCACCACAAATCAAATGCATTAGTTTTGCATTTTATTGACTACCATCACCTTCATATTAGAATAAGAATGTGTCTGATCAAGGGTAAATTACAGTTTGTTTCATTAGAAGGTTGGAGGCATGTAAGCCAACTCCCTGATTCACCTTTGCCAATTCCTGTCCTTAATGGTGTAGATCCTCAGAGTGAATCTTTTGCAGCTCTCATGTTCTCTCCACCTGTACAAATGCTCTTGAAAAAAGATGGTTTCATTAAAGAGGCACAGTTTTGTCAGCTGGTGCGAGGTTTTATGGAGGCTAATGACATGCCTGGGATTTCTGCAATGGATAGACACAGGCTTAGATTTGATTTAAGAAGCTATTTATTGCAGTGGATAAATGTATTTTCATTTCCACCCCCTGGAGATAATGTAATGGGTATGCCATTTCAATTGTTTGAGGCACTCATTTCTTCTTCTGACTCATATTTGCAGCTTCATTCACTGATTCCATCAGGCTCTTACAATGTAAGAGCCATAAGTACCAATGATAATGAAACATTGCATGGGTTAGAGGAGGCAATGTTGAAACCTTTTGGAGGTGTCCCCAGTGTCAAACAACTAGAAATTGTGAAGTCCAAAACCATTGAAATTTCAGCAATTTTGAATGATCCCACCATGAATTTTCCGATTAGACATGCAAAAAAACCTGTGTATTCTCACGTTAATTATCTCTCTGAAACATTGCATGGACAAGGTTGTCATAATTTATCTCTTCCATTATTTATAGATAAAATAGAAATTAAAGATCATGCTTTTGACAAAAGAGAACGAAAAAGCACCAAAAAAGTTCAAACAATATCTAACTGGTGGGCTCCTCCAAAAGGTGTTCCTGGTATAAGGAAGTTGTACAAAACAAATGAAATGTCTTTTACATTATGTGAAAGAATGGGGTACCCAGAGAATGAATCAAATACTAATTAGGAAGTTGATTTATCTATATGAGTTTAATATAAATAACACATAATTATATATTTAACATGTATCTATCAAATACATGTACATCCTTGAAGTAACATCGGTTGATGACAAGGACGGTACGTATTTGATTGAAGTTGACCGTCTCCATTTTCCTTTTCAGAACTTGGTTATCTGGTATCTAGAATGGTACATTTTAATTCTTTTCTCTCCTCATATTGTCAATACTGACATATAATAAAGCTTCATAGTATGCTTTGTTGTATGTGTATATATGTGTATTTCTAATTCATGAATGCGTTTTGATATAGATGGTACATTGCTTTCCCCCATTGTTGGTTTTTAATTCACAAATACAAATCCTTGAAGTAACATCGTTTGATGACAAGAACAGTATTTGATTGCAAGTTGACCGACTTCATTATTTTTCCAGAATTTAACTACATCTAGAATACATTTTATTTCATTTATACTCTTCTCATATTGTCAATACTGACATATAATAAAGCTTCATAGTATGCTTTGTTGTATGTGTATATGTGTGTATTTCTAATTCATGAATGCATTTTGATATTGGTGGTTCATTGTTTCCTATGTTAATTGTCCCCCCTTGTTGGTTTTTAATTCACAAGTAAAAATACACATCCTTGAAGTAACATCGTTTGATGACAAGGACAGTATTTGAGCTTGCATGGAGTACATGTATATAAAGGTTTTAAATGTTCATAAGTGATGATATTTAAATATTTGTTTCATGCTTATCATAGCCAAACAAAACTGTGTGATGTCTTTGCAACCTGCATTTGTTGCCTCTGATCTAAGTATCAATTATCATTATTCTCGAACATTGGATGCGGTTAAAAGAATATATCGGATACATTATGTACTAATAAATAAATTAATCTGCAAAATATAATAATACATTAAAGGACTTTGGTAATTAAAACATAACTGTACATATCCCAGTCATATTATTAAGCTAATGTTTAATTTAAGGTACTTCACCACACCTAGACTTGTACTTTTTAAGACACTACATCACGAGATGGTGATTCAAATTTTTTTTTTTCAACTTTTCTTATCAATCAATTAGGTTAAATATGGCCATAGCTCAGCAGTTAAAGCCTCCCTGAGGCTTTTGTTCACATTTACTGAATAAAATTTTGGGAAATATATCTTTTTGATCAAAATTAAATTCTTTTTCACCTGTTAGACATACCGGTATATACTTCTTACCCCTCATGATATTTATCATAATCAAGTTATTCTGGTTTGAGAAACGTTTCCAAGGTGTAGTCAGCCACTGTTAACAAAATTTTCTTATACATGTAATAATCGAAAGGTAATAAAAAGAGGTGATATCATTTAGAAAAATTAAGGTTACATTAATTTACTAACAAAAAATTCATTCATGCAATGCTGAATTATTCAAGCAACATTTTATTATTTCAGATGAAAAATTTGTAGGTCCTCTTAGCCCAAGAGTATTAATTATAGGACATAGTTTTGTGTCAAGGATAGACAGATCAGTTCTCGAAAGTTTTTTTCCTAGTCACTGGGAAATTTTCAGTGTTGGAAAGCCGGGAGGAAAAATTACGGATATGCGGGAAATGGCTCCCTATTATATTAATGTATATACCCCCGATTATGTTTTTGTTCAAATTGGGGGTAATGACATTAAAAGAAATACTAATCCCTCATTAATTTTATTTGATTTAATGGAAACCATTTATTATATAAAAAATCTAGGTCCATTTTCAGTTTTTGTTGGTGGCATTTTTCCTAGGAGTAATCCAAGGTTTATAGAATCTAATGATTATTGTAAAATTAAATCTTTTTTAAATAAGCAATTGTACTTTTCATGTGAACATAGTCACAATATCTTTTTTTGCTCAACTAGAAAATTTAAAATGTCTGATTTATGTCATGATGGTGTCCATCTTTCAAAAAAAGGACAGTCAAAATGGTTGAGGGAAGTTTCCTCATGTATAAAAAGACAGTTACCGGTAGTTAAATTTTAGAACAAACCAATTCTACATTCTTTATTGTGTTTTCCAGTGTTTCAATTTTCACATGCCCTTGTCTGAATGTGATTTGTAAAACAAATTTTATTACATTTAATTCAAGTAGACAGTCGTAGCCGGTGTAACATTGTAATGTTATAACTAGGTGCATGATTAAAATATGTGGACAATATAATAATGGTCAATATACCATGCATTTATATTGATCAATGCACTTCAGATGCTTTTAACTCTAATGGCACAATTTTAATGACAAAGTGTCATTTTACAATATTTATATATGGTGTTATTGTTTGGTAGTTTTGAATAAATAACTATATGTACTTTTGACATATTTCAACAAGAGTATTTGCAAAATTATTTAATATATATCTTTTCTTAAAATGATATAAGTCTCTACTCCTCTCTCTCTCAGTCCTCATGGGGTAGAAAATTTCATATATATTTAGTAAACTGAATTGCAAACAATATTTAAATCGCATTTAAAATCTGGTAGAAGTTATACATTTGTCTTTTCTAACTTGTTTTTTTTTTACAAAAAAAAATACGAAAACAAGAAGTATTATGAATTAATGAACCATAGGCTCATTGTATCATATTCAATTTTTTTTCCTTTATATCAGCTGTTGTTGATCATTCTTTTCTGCTATCTTATATATCACAATTGAAAGCATCTGTTCTGCTTCATGATTCAGAAGTCATTTCACTATTTATATCACGCTTTTGAATTTTTTACCTATAGCTATATACATGTAGTAGCTATAATATATAATACATGTAGTACCTTTAAGTAATAAAATGTAT
Source organism: Magallana angulata (assembly GCF_025612915.1). NCBI lineage: Eukaryota > Metazoa > Mollusca > Bivalvia > Ostreida > Ostreidae > Magallana > Magallana angulata. The sequence goes on from NC_069120.1 coordinate 31,107,143, forward strand.
TATTTATATAAGTAAATATTTCCTTGCTTAGCCTTATACATTGACTGTTAATACATTATTTATTTAATAAGTGCAACATCGATATGTTAATTCAATCTGAATATTTATAATTATGTATTTCAGGATAACCCATCTGATGTAACAACACTAACAAGCTGATATGCAGCACATCACTGGAAGCCAACTAAACAGCATTTCAAAACCTTTCACCTTTAACACAGAGTTAGCCATGCACTTCCCTTAATCACTCATTCAAAGTCACTTTTTTAAAGATGAAAAATAAAGTTTGTCGTTTTTAGGATTAACTGAAGGTCAGACGCGGCTTACATCTTCCCTTTCTCTATTATTTCCTATCTCCAAAATGTGAATATTTCCATTAAGTAATTCCATAATTATATTTTCATGTAATGATACTTTCTTTATTTAGATATAAAGTGTTTGATTGAAAGTATATAATATGACTATTTACAAGCATTCAAATGCATTTTGCTTGCTATTTTAAGGAACATTCTAAATATTCTAGCTCTGACAAGAGCCTGGTAATGTACTCAGAATTTTTTAGAATTACCGTAACCGGTTTTAAATGGATTAATATATCATGGAAAATTATAAAAAATATAGGAACATCTTGTGTGTCCTTAAAGCTGAATCCATTATACTTAGTATATCAATTTAAACTTGCATTGTTTTGTTTTTAGAATCATATGATTTACAAATCACATGAAACGAAATACATGTACTAAATATAATGTACTATTGTTGAATAATTATTATTTTATATTTGTACAATCAAAATGTGAAGCGTTTGATATGTATTATTCAACATGATTAATTTTTAATTAGATACAGTAGAAAATATGAAATGTCAGTTAATATGGTTATTATCAAGTGTACATTTTTTGGTATACATTAACTAGACCCACATCCAGATAAAAGATAATCAATTAAGTTATTAGAGTGTATATTTTTGAAACTGTCCAACAATTGCTACATGTACATACTTCAATGACCACAATTAATTTTATGCTGTATTATAAGTATAGCATGTTAACACAAATGCGATTTAACTAGACATGTTGAGTGTAGAGTGTATTATGTACCTCAATGTATAAAAAGATAAATGAATTTTGTTAAACATTGGACACTTACAATCTTTGTTTACTGTGTCTGATATGCTTTGGTTTCAAAAACTATCATTTATGAAGACTCTATTTTCAATTCTACCTTTGCATCATTGGTGAATTATTCTTTTCCATGCTTTTCAATGCATAAAAAGACTGCAATTTTTTTTCATCATTACATTAAATATTAGTTAAAATGAAGTAGTATACTATTGTTTTGAAGACTTATGATAAATACGAAAATTAATTGTGTGTATATATTTATATGTATATTTCACCATAGCTTTTTAGTTACCGGAATACCCCTCCTTTTTTGGGGGGGGGGGATTAAATGACTAAAGTTTTGCAATGAAATGAACAAATTAATTTTTAACCAAAATCATCTGGTGAAATGCTAATAATCTAATCTTTTCTAAATGCACCTTAACATGTACTAGCTGGTACTAATCAATATCTTAATATATAACTCTATATTGCTATGTCATCAGAATTTTTTCACATCTTTTATATTATGATAGAAAGTTATTTTTGGTGAAAGACTGGAACAAACTATAAACTTTTAAAGGACCTTTGAATTCTCATGTGTATGTAAAATAATTACAATATGCTGTGATATAGTTCATATTAGAAATATATGAAAGTGTGTTAAGATTATTAGAATTACATGTTGCAAACTGTGGTGTATAGTGATGTTATTGTTTTTAGTGAATACTGATGTACAATACAGTTGGATATATTGTTTTGATTATATGTAAATGTGATGAATCTTTTTATCAATCAATATTATACATGTATATGTAAAAGATTGAAATCTTATTAATTTTACCAGACAAATTGTTAGTATTGTCCATTGTCATTTAGAATTGTACATACAACTACATGTATTAGGTGGTCCAATCATGCTTGGATTAAAAAATAACATTAAAATTTATTATGATTTATGAAAGAAATATTGTTTTTTTTAATGAGAGAGGGAGGGAGAGAAAGACAGAGGGAAAGAGAGAACAATCAGAAAGATATATAAGAAATGGATATATACTGTGAAATCATTATATAAATAAATTTTGTGGTGGCTCAATTTTTGTGGAAATGGTGTGTACATCTCATCCATGAATTAACTTTCTCCCTGAATTAATAAATCATATTTCCTTTTAAGTATAAAATAATAAATGAAATTATATTTACGTACCCACAAAGCAATGCACAAAAATTGTCCCCCACTGATTTTAATGATCCAACAGTATCCTTTCATTATAAAGCCGAAGCCTATGCATGCTCTAAGGCCATTCAACTTCGACAAACTCACTTTTGGTTTCGGGGTCACTATCACTTAAGAAATATAAATTGGAAGAGTAAGCATGTCTACTAGTAGGTTTTATTATCCTGGGACAAGAAGATAAAATGAAAACAATAGAACTTGCATGTCATTTTGAATGTGGGGAAATTATGGTAAATTAAGTTTCAGCTAAACTTCTAATCAAAGTTATAATCTTCCAGCTGAGAGCTTTTGTAAATTATGGGGCCACAAAAATTTCTTTACTGCAAAAGGGTTACTTTTTAGGTATTTACTATAAAATTTAATGTTTAATATTCGGGGGGATGAACCCCCCCCCCCCCCATCCGCAAATATTGAATTTTATGACACCATCTATAAGGTCCTTGCAACAAATATGTTTAATCTCAGTGGGGTACATTAAGAGTTGTAAGGTTTCAAAAACGGTTATTAACATGAACTTATATTCATATTTATTACTTAACACCCCCTATCCCAACAAAACGATACTATATGTTTCACCATATATTTTTCATTAAATTCAAAAATAATAGTGGATGCAAGGCTATGCCGATTGCGTACTTATGGTCTGAGACGATGACCAAGGATACGTTGAAAAGAATGTCCTTCAAACATAGAAATAAACTATAGATTTTCCCCGCCTTTTTTTACTCCGGGTCTGTTATGACCTATGAACTTGTTACGGGTCAACGAAATCCACGTGATATGAATTTAAATGACAATGACATTCGCAGGGGTGTATACAAACGAACGGGTGACTGCGACAAGGTTTAAAAACTGACCACCCGTTTATGAGTGTTTGAGCCTAAGAATAAATAGATGTAAAAAAAAAATCAACAGTTACATCTTTCAAACAACGCTTATACATTGTTCTAACATATGTATTTTATTTAGAAATTGTGTAATTTGTGATATTTAGAATTTAATATTCTACGTTTAATATAGAAGTCACCGACCGACCCCCCCCCCCTCCCAATTCATAAAATCATTTAGTTTTTCTGGCCCGATTTTACTTGATCTTTGATCTTGGGCCTTTAAGTTCAACTAATTACCATTCCAGATTACTGTACTAAATACCAGACTAATTCGTTCATTAATAACAGAGTTATGAAGTGTTTGGCATTTGAGTTTCAATTGTCGTGTTTGACATGTACTATAAAAAAATTGCAACTCCCAAGCCCTTCACTCAATCCTAATGAAAATTCGTGAAAATGAACCTCGGACCCCATTCTTATTGTCTGTGAAATATGCAGCAGATTGAACAATTAAGACGAAATTCCTGAAATTAAACGGCACTTATTGCCTATACGTGGAAATTAAATTTACACAGTACACCCACCGACCCCCCCCCCCTTCCTATTCACAAAATCACTTAGTTTTTCTGGCCTGATTTTACTGGATCTGTCATCTTGAACCTTAATTTTCAACCTAGTTCAAGTCTAGATTACTGTACTAATGGCCAGACCTATTCGTTCATTTTTCAGAGAGATATGAATTTTTGGGCATTCGAGTTTCGATTGGCGTGCTTGAAATTTTGTGTAAATGTACCTCGCAGGCACGTAGCATCAGGGGGAGCCAGGGGGGCCTGGCCCCCCCAGTTTTTCTCGCAGCAACAATTTTTTAAAAATTTACATATCAAAAATTGAAATATCATGGAGTTGCCCCCCCCCCCCCCACTTTTTTGGGAGTATGTAAAAAATTGATATAAAAATAAGGAAATGAGGAGTGAAATTGAAGTTATATAATACGCTAGCCCCCCCCCCCCCCTTGCTTGTCAAGATTTTTTGGATGAGTCTGGCCCCCCCACTTTCAAAAACGATGCTACGTGCCTGCCTCGGACCCCATTCTCATTGTCTGCCAAATATGCAGCGGATTGAACAAATAAGAAGAAATTCCTGAGATCAAACGGCGAGTATAGCCTGTACGGGGACTTAAAATTTACACAGTACAAGGGATGTAAGCAGCCGCGTAATATTTCTGTTGCATGTATATTTCTTGTTTTCCGTTTAGTCTGTATCTACGAAAGCGTGTGAACTACTTATGAATGTTAGAACTGTGGAAATTACTGTCATCAAATTTTTACCGAATAAATTTACGTGTTACTGATTTCGTTATTTCTACATTTATAATGATTTTATCAATCCTGCTGAAATAAAACAGTCAAACAAAATAGTAAACGACACGAAAAAACATTCTCAAAACTGAAATACATGGGTAAAATGCATCAGTCATTGGGTGCGTTCAGAGTACTACCGTTGGCAGACAAAAGGTACCACTGGTAGAATTTCCTACCATTGGTATGCCAACGGTACCAATGTTTGCCAACAAAATTTACCATACGTAGACATTTCTGCAGACGATCTAGAGCTCTGTTAGCGATGGTAACTTTTTTTATGACGTCACCAAAAATGGCGGGCACTGAGTACGTAATGAAAGCCACAGATTTTTTTTCTCAGCTTTTCCCGTTAAATCTTGTCGTGGCTGAGAAGACCTACCGAATTTTAACAAAGGCAACAAATATTCAGTTTATATCCGACAGTAAGTATGCATGCTTTTTGCTGTGTAGTCCATATATAACAAATGAATATCACGTATATCGAGGACACTCTATATGTATAGTGGAGCATTTGGGATAATTTTTGCGTGTCTTTATATGATGTATAGAATACGACTTACCATAATTCGTGTGTTGTACAAATTCTGATTAGCAGTGTTATATCATACTTATACTGCAAATTATTTCAAGTACATGCCCATGTGATATCATTTTCAGCGTACATAAAATTCTCTTAAGAAAGACTTTGACAATTAATACAGCTTATTTATTAAAATATTGATATATTTTCTTAGACTTATGTAAACTTCATTTTAAATGTATTTAATTTAGTTTTTATATTTTTTTGTTGATTGTGTGTCTTTAATTGGTACCGGTAATCAAAGATGAGACATGCAACATTTTGTTCACAATTGTTGAGTACCTTCAGTTTTTTATCAAACTATAAGAACTGATGATAAATAGGGTTGTTTGACTAATGGTTAAACATGTACTGAATTTGTTTTTCTTTTCTTTTACTAGATCTTGATGTGGTATCTAAACAGTTGGAAAAGTTACTTCCACCTGAACCCCCCAAAGATCCAATATTTATTGATACTATTAATGGAGAAATAGTTATTCCGAAAGTACTATTTGAACATCAAGAAACACAGGAAACCCAAACAAGAAAAATGCCTAAATGTAACTCTGCATCCTGTGGTGTATTGAGTAAAGCTAGCAACTCGGCTTCAGATAATCCTGCCCCTGATCACCAAGCAAGCACCTCAGTTTCAGACAATCCTGTCCCTCAGAGTAAAGCCTGCACCTCAGCCTCAGATACTAGTAAGCATGTCCTTTATAGTAAAGGCAGCACCTCAGCCCCAGATAAGCATGTCCCTCATAGTATAGCCAGCACCTCAGCCTCAGATAATCCTTTCCCCCAGAGTCAACCCCTAGATGTCAGTGATTGTGAAGATTCAGGCATGAGGAGTCAAGGTATGAGTGGAAGTTATCCACAACTCGAAAGCTTCTTAATGTGTTAGAAGAGAGAAAAATGGCTGCGCCAGAGTCATTCTGTATCAACGGAAAGATATGGCCTGGAATATCAAAGGAGATTTCAAAAAGTGAAACTAACTGTCCGTCTGCAATTCAGTGTCGGGAGAAATTTTATTCCTTAAAGAGGAGTTACAGAAAATTTTTGTCCGAATGCAAAAAAACTGGAAACAAAACTCCTAAACCATTTCTTTACGAAAATGAAATGCAGAAAATTCTTGATGGGGATCCATCCATTAAACCATTGGTGCTTCGCAGCTCTTTCGGTATGAACAAAGATAATAGTGACTCAGATGAAGACACAATGGAACAGGAAGATGATGCAAGCACCAGCAGTACTTCAAGACCACCCACCCCTGTACCCACATCCAAGACAAAGAAAAGGAAGGTTGATGACATGAAAGAGTATTTTGAGGAGAGGGACAAAAAGTTTTTTTGAGCTGATGAGGGAGATGCAAAATAGTAACAAGGAGTTTTTGAGCAAACTGATTGAAAAATTAGGTAAATAGGGTACATAGAGAATGTTTTGTCCCTTTAACATTCTCATAAGTTAGATTGTTCTCATAATTTTACACAGTTGGTGCTTATAATTTTTACAAATGCTCAAGTAAGCTTGTCTATGATAATTGTGATCATCATAGACATAGACATTTACCGGTAATTACATAGTGAAATAAATGATCTATTTGTTGTTGGGTTTTTTTTTTCAAACAATTAATCCATTATTATATGATATTATTTTTAGCTATACAAAGACTTTGTATATTTATACATGTTGTTTAAAACAAATGATAAAGTTGTTTAAAGATATGTTTAATGTTATGAATATTTGCAATAAACATGATAATTTTGAATAATGATATAAAAATTATTGAACACAGTTAACAGTCTATTACAGGTAATTGCATTAATGCTGTGAGTTCATATGAGTTGATTCATCATCTGTTGTCTGGTTTGAATTCCTTGAAGTTGGTGACCATCGCGGGCGTATTGCATGTCATGACAAGCTTCAAATTCATCTGGCACTTCGATGAAGTCTGTGTCTGATATACATAAATTGTGTAAAACACAAGCAGCAAGAATAGATTCCACTAGAATTTTCATATTGGAAAACTCAAATCGCAAAAGTCTCCTAAACCGACACTTTAACAAGCCAAAGGACCTTTCAATGACTTGTCTGCTACGACTGTGCTCCCTATTAAATTTTCGCTGTTGCTCAGTAAGGTTGCCACAATCCCGAAAGGGTGTTATAAGCCACTGCAATAAAGGGAAGGCTGAATCACCCAATATGACAAAGCCAACAGGAATCTTTCCATCGCTGTTTTGAAACAGATCAGACATACGCAGAACTGTGGCATCGTGTGTGCTTCCGGGATTCCCCGTCCAAACATAGGTAAATTCCATATTCGCATTGCAACACGCCAAAAGTACAACAGAATAAAATTTCTTCCTGTTAAAGTAGGCCTGTGGCTGGTGTTTTGGGGCATTGATTGGAATATGACTGCCATCCAATGCACCCAAAACATTTTGGAATTGACAGTTTTCTCCAAATGTTTGACTTGTTTCATTTAGTTCTGCTTGTGATGTAGGCCATCTGATTACTTCTGCCATAATACTTGTCAAGGAGGATGAAACTCTTGTAATACTGGAATGAAAACTTCCTTTAGATGTACCAAAGCGATCAGCCATCGATCGAAAGCTCTCAAGGTTACCTATGTACCACAAAAACATCAAGAGTTCTTTTTCAAGATTAGGGGTAGGCCCCTTTAGATTGTTGTATGCATTAACTGTAGACAGTCTCTGGCACGTACTTACAAATGTGTCCCTGGACAAACGGAAATGGGTTTTAAATTCATCGAGTGTATATGAAGGTATAGTAATTTCATAATAATGACCCACTCTGGCCATTTCCTCCGATGATCTCCGCATGTTTTGCAGAAGAAAATAATCTGTCAGGGAGAAGTACTTTAATGTACTAAATATAGTATTTCTGAATGCATCTTCTTGTTGCAAAATGATGCACGAAGCAGTAATTATATCTTGGTTAGACATTATTTTCCTCTTAATATTCAGCCAATGTTAACATTGGTACACCAACGGTACCATTGTTAACATTGGTGAATTTTCCACCAATGTAACCCAAAAATCCGTTCAGAGTACATAGGCGTCCAATGGTACCAACGGCACAAAATGTTACCATTGGCAAACAGGTGATGGTACCACTGGAAATACTCTGAACGCACCCATTGTTTTGGGACTTCCCCTAATTGTTGTTAACCGAATCCGAGATCCACACCTCAGAATTCTATTTTCGATTTATTTAAGACGAAAATCAAGCTCGGGTCTTTTCACCCCCCTCCAGACACAAACACGCATCAATATTTCAAATGACCTCACTGTTACCAAACCTGAATAGTCAGACATCTTACACGTTGTTTTTCATCTCATACAAAAACTCAGCTCCTCTCCCGGGCGGAAACGCCCCAAATTATTCAAAGACAAATTCGGGAATTATTTCGCGTCAACCATGTTTTGAGACACCTGCAAAGGCTGTGTGTTCTAATCTCGCCGGAGCCAAGATTTGTTCTTTCTCTCTATTTCTTTCTCTCCTTTTTATTTAATTTTCTTACTAAAATATTCAACATAAAAGGGTTGTTGGACTGTAGTTCAAGTTGAAAAACACTCTTCAATTAAGATTTAGACAAAAACAGTCTTTTATTATTAGGGTCTACCGTCGACCCTTCTATTCTTATTGTTATTAGGGTCTTCCGTTTACAAAGGCAGACCCTCTTTTTTTTCTTCGGTTTGTTTTTATTACAGGTCATTAGACCTGTTATTAGGTCAAAAGACTTCTTATTTAATATGAAATATATGGGGCTGGTTCTTTAAATAAGGGATCCAACGGGGTGTATAATCCTTCATCCATCGCACTTTTAGATCACATCTGCATTTCCTGATATGTTTCGTTGATGAAGATAAAAGGCAAGGTCATTTCCTCTTCTAAAAATCGGACGGAAGACCTCCTCGTTGCTCGCAACGAGATCGTTTCTAGTTATTATTATTTTATTTTTTCTGTCACGTTTTCTCAAAAACGCTTCAACCGATTTTCGTGAAACTTTCAGATCTTATTCATGACAAAATTTGTAAGAAAATTACACGAGATTTTTTGGTCGTCACTTCCGGTACCGAGATATTAAAAATTTTATGTTTTTGCTTGTTCACAATTTTTCTCAAAAAGTATTCAAGATAGGACTTTCAAATTTTCAGAGAAGGTAGAGAGTGAACGGCCGCAGTGCCCTTCGCATATCCGAACGTCCGCCGTCACTTCCGGTCGTCACCGGAAGGAAATGAAAAACCTTAATTTTTTAATTTTTTGGATTTGATTTTTTTTTTAGTTTTTCATTCGATAGAGACGCTCTCAAAACTTTAGAATATGAAATTCGTTTTAAAATCAATCCACGCATTGTTGAGATTTTGGACTCCAAAGTTCTGAAGCGAGGGTCCGCGTAGCTCAGTCGTTAGAGTGGTGGACTTGTGCCCAGGCGACCCGGGTTCAGTCCCTGAGTGCCGAATCTTTTTTCTCTCTCATTTGTGTTTTGATTAATGGGTTTATCTTTAAAATGATGGATTTGAATGTTTTCCGTTTTATTTTTGTCATAAATAAAAAAAGATAGCGGCTTTTTTTTCGTACAAATATAAAACTCTTTTCTGTCAGCAGCTCTCTAAATTACGACGCTCGTTGCATCGCCGACATCAAAGACATGCCGCCGAAGTGCCCCTGCAGTTCGACCGCATTAGAGTTCGCTGGGTCGCTTTGCCGGCATCAAAGAAATGCCGCCATCTCAATGACTGTATGCACACAACATTTAGCAATGCACCCCTGTTATTCTACTCGGCTTAAAAAGGAGGACTGCTTAGTATTTAATCCCATATATAGATACACACATGCATGTATACATGCGTTATTGACAAAGGTTGCTTATATATTGATTTCCTGAACATTATAAAACGCTATGTAATCAATCTCTCTCTCTCTCTCTCTCTCTCACTCTCTCTCTCTCAAGTATAAATGTTTTAGCATTTGAATAAGAACTAGAACAGGTAGCGTGGAGTAAATTGGATAGAAGCTAAATGTACATTGGCATCCAAAAATTATACATATTTTATATCAAGTTACGGGATAATGTCTATGGATTCAAATAATTTGAAATTCATTGTTAAATAATTGTCTTCTTACTGATTGGAAGTCAACGCTAAAAAGTCATTTTTATTAAAGATGGTGTACTTTTTCCTTTTTTTTTGTGCATGTCTATATACTGATACAAATCTGTTGCCTGTCGAGATTAAGAAAAGCCTCCTAAGTTTATACACGTAATTATACAAACGAACGGGTGACTGCGACAAGGTTTAAAAACTGACCACCCGTTTATGAGTGTTTGAGCCTAAGAATAATTAGATGTAAAAAAATCAATAGTTACATCTTTCAAACAACAACGCTTATATATTGTTCTAACATATGTATTTTATTTAGAAATTGTGTAATATGTGATATTTAGAATTTAATATTCTACGTTTAATAAAGCAGTCAACGACCGACCCCCCCCCCTCCCAATTCATAAAATCATTTAGTTTTTCTGGCCCGATTTTACTTGATCTTTGATCTTGGGCCTTTAATTTTAACTAATTACCATTCTAGATAACTGTACTAATTACCAGACCAATTCGTTCATTAATAACAGAGTTATGAAGTTTTTGGCATTTGAGTTTCAATTGTCGTGTTTGACATGTACTATAAAAAAAAATTCTAACTTCCAAGCCCTTCACTCAATCCTAATGAAAATTTGTGAAAATGAACCTTGGACCCCATTCTTATTGTCTGTGAAATATGCAGCGGATTGAACAATTAAGACAAAATTCCTGAGATTAAACGGTGCTTATTGCCTATACCTGGAAATTAAATTTACACAGTACACGCACCGACCCCCCCCCCCCCCCGCCCCTTCCTATTCACAAAATCATTTAGTTTTCCTGGCCTGATTTTACTGGATCTGTCATCTTAAACCTTTATTTTCAACCTAGTTCAAGTCTAGATTGACACGTACTGTAGAAAAAAATTCCAACTCCCGAGCCCCTTACTCAATCCTAATGAAATTTTGTGTAAATGTACCTCGGACCCCATTCTTATTGTCTGTGAAATATGCAGCGGATTGAACAATTAAGAAGAAATTCCTGAGATCAAACGGCGAGTATAGCCTGTACGGGGACTTAAAATTTACACAGTACAAGGGATGTAAGCAGTCGCGTAATATTTCTGTTGCATGTATATTTCTTGTTTTCCGTTTAGTCTGTATCTACGATAGCGTGTGAACTACTTATGAATGTTAGAACTGTGGAAATTACTGTCATCAAATTTTTACCGAATAAATTTACGTGTTACTGATTTCGTTATTTCTACATTTATAAAGATTTTATCAATCCTGCTGAAATAAAACAGTCAAACATAATAGTAAACGACACGAACAAATATTCTAAACACTGAAATACATGGGTAAAATGCATCAGTCATTGTTTTAGGACTTCCCCTAATTGTTGTTAACCGAATCCGAGATCCACACCTCAAAATTCTATTTTCGATTTATTTAAGACGAAAATCAAGCTCGGGTCTTTTCACCCCCCTCCAGACACAAACACGCATCAATATTTCAAATGACCTTGCACTGTTACCAAACCTGAATAGTCAGACATCTTACACGTTGTTTTCCATCTTATACAAAAACTCAGCTCCTCTCCCGGGCGGAAACTCCCAAAATTCAAAGACAAATTCGGGAATTATTTCGCGTCAGCCATGTTTTGAGACACCTGCAAAGGCTGTGTGTTCTAATCTCGCCGGAGCCAAGATTTGTTCTTTCTCTCTATTTCTTTCTCTCCTTTTTGTCTAATTTTCTAACTAAAATATTCAACATAAAAGGGTGTTTGACTGTAGTACAAGTTGAAAAACACTCTTTAATTAAGATTTAGACAAAAACAGTATTTTATTATTAGGATCTTCCGTCTTCAGCGGACAGAAGACCTCCTCGTTGCTCGCAACGAGATCGTGTCTAGTTATTATTATTTTTTTTTTTCTGTCACGTTTTCTCAAAAATGCTTCAGCCGATTTTCGTGAAACTTTCAGATCTTATTCATGACAATATTTGTAAGAAAATTACTTGAGATTTTTTTGGTCGTCACTTCCGGTACCGAGATATTAAAGATTTTATGTTTTTGTTTGTTCACAATTTTTCTAAAAAAGTATTCAAGATAGGACTTTCAAATTTTCAGAGAAGGTAGAAAGTGAACGGCCGCAGTGCCCTTCGCATATCCGAACGTCCGCCGTCACTTCCGGTCATCACCGGAAGGAAATGAAAAACCTTCATTTTTCAATTTTTTGGATTTTAATTTTTTTTATTTTTTCATTCGATAGAGACGCTCTCAAAACTTCAGAATATGAAATTCGTTTTAAGATCAATCCACTCATTCTTGAGATTTTGGACTCCAAAGTTCTGAAGCGATGGTCCGCGTAGCTCAGTCGTTAGAGTGGTGGACTTGTGCCCAGGCGACCCGGGTTCAGCCCCTGAGTGCCGAATCTTTTTCCTCTCTTATTTGTGTTTTGATTAATGGTTTTATCTTTAAAATGATGGATTTGAATCTTTTCCGTTTTATTTTTGTCATAAATAAAAAAAAAATAGCGGCTTTTTTTCAGTACAAATATAGAGCTCTTTTCTGTCAGCAGCTCTCTAAATTCCGACGCTCGTCGCATCGCCGACATCAAAGACATGCCGCTGAAGTGCCCCTGCAGTTCGACCGCATTAGAGTTCGCTGGGTCGCTTTGCCGGCATCAAAGAAATGCCGCCATCTCAATGACTGTATGCACACAACATTAAGCAATGCACCCACGTTATTCTACTCGGCTTAAAAAGGAGGACTGCTTAGTATTTAATCCCATATATAGATACACACATGCATGTATACATGCGTTTATTAACATAGTTTGCTTATATATTGATTTCCTGAACATTATAAAACACTATGTAATCTCTCTCTCTCTCTCTCTCTCTCTCTCTCTCTCTCTCTCCCTCTCTCTCTCTCTCTCTCTCTCTCTCTCTCAAGTACAAATGTTTTAGCATTTGAATAAGAACTAGTACAGGTAACATGCAGTAAATTGGATAGAAGCTAAATGTACATTAGCGTCCAAAAATTATACATATTTTGTATCAAGTTTTGTATCAAGTTACGGGATAATGTCTATGGATTCAAATAATTTGAAATTCATTGTTTAATGATTGTCTTCTTACTGATTGGAAGTCAACGCTAAAAAGTCATTTTTATTAAAGATGGTGTACTTTTTCCTTTTTTTGTGCAAGAATATATAGATGTAAAAAAAAATCAACAGTTACATCTTTCAAACAACGCTTATACATTGTTCTAACATATGTATTTTATTTAGAAATTGTGTAATATATGATATTTAGAATTTAATATTCTACGTTTAATATAGAAGTCCCCGACCGACCCCCCCCCTTCCAATTCATAAAATCGTTTAGTTTTTAGGGCCCGATTTTACTTTATCTTTGATCTTGGGCCTTTAATTTCAACTAAATACCATTCTAGATTACCATACTAATTACCAGACCCATTCGTTCATTAATAACAGAGTTATGAAGTTTTTGGCATTTGAGTTTCAATTGTCGTGTTTGACATGTACTATAAAAAAATTCTAACTCCCAAGCCCTTCACTCAATCCTAATGAAAATTCGTGAAAATGAACCTCGGACCCCATTCTTTTTGTCTGTGAAATATGCAGCGGATTGAACAATTAAGACGAAATTCCTGAAATTAAACGGCGATTAATGCCTATACGTGGAAATGAAATTTACACAGTACACCCACCGACCCCCCCCCCCCCCCCACCTTCCTATTCACAAAATCATTTAGTTTTTCTGGCCTGATTTACTGGATCTGTCATCTTGAACCTTAACTTTCAACTGTAGAAAAAAATTCTAACTCCCGAGCCCCTCACTCAATCCTAATGAAATTTTATGTAAATGTACCTCGAACCACATTCTTATTGTCTGCCAAATATGCAGCAGATTGAACAATTAAGAAGAAATTCCTGAGATCGAGTATAGCATGTACGGGGACTTAAAATTTACATAGTACATGGGATGTAAGCAGCCGCGTATTATTTCTGTTGCATGTATATTTCTTGGTTTCTGTTTAGTCTGTATCTACGATAGTGTGTGAACTACTTATGAATGTTAGAACTGTGGAAATTACTGTCATCAAATTTTTACCGAATAAATTTACATGTTACTGATTTCGTTATTTCTACATTTATAAAGATTTTATCAATCCTGCTGAAATAAAACAGTCAAACATAATAGTAAACGACACGAAAAAACATTCTCAACACTGAAATACATGGGTAAAATGCATCAGTCATTGTTTTAGGACTTCCCCTAATTGTTGTTAACCGAATCCGAGATCCACACCTCAAAATTCTATTTTCGATTTATTTAAGACGAAAATCAAGCTCGGGTCTTTTCACCCCCCTCCAGACACAAACACGCATCAATATTTCAAATGACCTCGCACTGTTACCAAACCTGAATAGTCAGACATCTCACACGTTGTTTTTCATCTCATACGAAAACTCAGCTCCTCTCCCAGGCGGAAACGCCCCAAATTCAAAGACAAATTCGGGCATTATTTCGCGTCAGCCATGTTTTGAGACACCTGCATAGGCTGTGTGTTCTAATCTCGCCGGAGCCAAGATTTGTTTTTTCTCTCTATTTCTTTCTCTCCATTTTATTTAATTTTTCTAACTTAAATATTCAACATAAAAGGGCTGTAGTACAAGTTGAAAAACACTCTTCAATTAAGCTTTAGACAATAACAGTCTTTTATTATTAGGGTCTTTCGTCTTCTATTCTTATTGTTATTAGGGTCTTCCGTTTACAAAGTCAGACCCTCTTTTTTTTCTTCGATTTCTTTTTATTAAAAGTCATAAGACCTGATATTAGGTCAAAAGACCTCTTATTTAATATGAAATAAAATGGGGCTGGTCCTTTAAATTAGGGATCCAATGGGGTGTATAATCCTTCATCCATCGCTCTTTTAGATCACATCTGCATTTCCTGATATGTTTCGATGATGAAGATAAAAGGCAAGGTCATTTCCTCTTCTAAAAATCAGACGGAAGACCTCCTCGTTGCTCGCAACGAGATCGTGTCTAGTTATATTTCATTAATCCTTAAAACAAGCGTATTCTATAGTCTGTCCTAAGATATTTTTGCCGCATATTTTCTTAAATCATTCGATATTTATAGATACCTCTTGATTCAGTCGATGTCCATCAATAGTATGAAAAAATCCCAAGATTTCCCTCTTGAAACGTCCCCTCTAGCTAGTCAGGTTTTAATACGCAGCTACAAATAGAAAGTCTTCGGGGATTTGCATTGAATCAGCCATAGTAAAGCCAGCCCGGATGATAACGTTTAAAACTTGTGCGAGGTATTCCGAGTGACTTCCGAATGGAGAAAAGATGTCAACATTCCCCATTATAAATCTGCGCAGGAAATCTGTTTTCGTTCCTGTGAATTTTTACGAGGGAAAAATGATAATGTGTGAATGAAGTTATCTTGGAAACATTCCCTTTTGATCAATTTCAATTGCACTTCTTACAAAGGTATGTGTATTTTTATTAGAAATCGTCCAAATGTGCAGCATAAATATATTAGGACAGACTATAAGGAAAATTTTGCATCGTAATCAAGCCCGACTTCTATAATGAAAGAGGATAATTGATCATGAACTATAAATAATTTGCTTTTGTATTCACATGAGTCAGTTTATTCAATATTTTATTTTATATTTGCTTCATTTTTTCTTTCTCAAAATGATTTACATATAATTCTATCACTCAGAACAGTCATAACATTGGTCTGATTAGTTTTAAAGTATAAAGCATTAAATAAATCTTTATTTCATTTAAGCTTTATGTATTACATGAACTAATACACATCATCCCTTATCAAGTATTGAATCACAGGACATGTATAATGTGGACAACTGATGGCAAAGTTATAAAACCCTTTTTACCACAGAAATTTGGATATCTAAAATGTTGTTTTAAGCTTTTTAAAAATCAATTTGCATTAAAATATGCATAACAATATTTAATTATGAATTATGTTTCTGCATTTTTAAGAAGAGATAATTTTTTTTTGGAAACAGAAAAAAGTCTGGTTAATTTGACGATTGTTTAAAAGAACAAAGTAAAAAGTATAAGAAGTCTCTACATACATGTATATGCTTTTGTAAATTTGTTTCATTGGTCTGAACAAAGTTTTAGGTGCTTCAGTGTAAAATTTTCAAATTATGTCCATAAAATAAAATTCTTCTGTGTTAATTCAATTTAGAGATAACCCTTACAATGTCTCAATGATAATCCTGTACAATTACTAATTGTAAACAAGGAGACAATTTAGTTTTTCTAAACTTAGTAAACTTACTTACTAACTTATTTCACCAGTAATTAGGTGTCAAGCCACCCATTTATATAGTACTGCTGTGTATATCCCCTCAGCTGGGGCTTCTCCAGTTTAACTAGTATTGTTTATTGTCTAAGGTATCTCGTCCATGAAGTCCAGAGAGTTTTGGTTTAACTTTGCAATGAAAACAGAGGCTAGAGCAATGGTGAATTAAAAAAAATTGCTTTCAAAAAACAAGGCAACGCTTTCATTTATAATGAATAAAAGGACATGGCGTTTGATAAAAAGGCATGGTGCTAATAAAGGGGCATGGCGCAGCGCCACGCTAGTTTGCTTTGGATTTAACACTGGTTTAACTTAACACAGTGTCTGTCTTACTGCCTACAATGCGTAACAAAATATGTATCCTTCTCTAGATATTTTGCGTTAAAGTTGAAGGACATTGGTCCCTAAAAGTTAATTACATTTTTAAAAATGCTGCAATAATTTATCCAGATTGACAACTTTGCTCCTATAATGCATTACAAAATCTTGATTGTTTTATGTTATTTGTAAAAGACTTAACGAGTCTTTTAGCAAGGCCCTTTTTTCTTGATTTTTGGGGAAAGGTCTCAAGAATACTTACATTTTTTGTTCTTATACCTACCTTGAATTATTGATACAAATGATTGAATATTTTAAGTACCCAGCCCTGTAGATCCATAATGGGGACAAATATTGGTTTTTTGATTAGTTGAATCTATTAGAAACATCAATACAAACATTTCTTCTTCTGCAATGCTTAACAAAATATTTCACCTTTTGTAGATATATGTCATCAAAGTAAGGACTTTGGCCCCCTAAAACCTCTAGTTACGTAATAATAAATGGTTGTAACAATGGATTTTTAAAACATATATTGTTACGATCTACAAATTTGTTTCTATAATGCTTTACAAAATCTTTATCGTTTTTAACTTATTCATAATAATCAAAGGGTCTAGACCCTTTTTCTTGAATTTATATCAAAGTTTTTATAAAATTAACTTAATAGGGACAGATATTGGCGTTTCGAACAGTGGAATCGTTTAGAACCATCAATACAGACATTTTCTTTTCTAAAATGCTTTAAAAATACGTCTCCTTCTCTAGATATAGCGCGTCAAAGTTAAAACATTTTGACACTTAGTATCCCTAATTAAGTAATGAATGAATGTAACAATTTTTTAAAGATATTGTTACGATCAACAACTTTGCCTCTATAATCTACTGCAAAATCTTTGTTAGTTTTAAGTTATTTGAAATAGACATAACGAATCTTTTGGTCCATAATTTAACGAGACCAGCCCCCTCTTTTTTTAACAACAATGAAAAAAACTGTGTATATTTTACCATATTTTTTATATATACCATGTCTTACAAAATATCAACTGATAAGATGAGATCTGCACAAAATAGGTCGTTAAATTTTCAAAATTGGTCGTAAATCGGGACCGGAAGTAAAGACAAATTTTTTTCTCTTGAGGGTAATATCACAGAAAAAGAAATTTCCTTAGTTTTAAAAAATATGAAAAATAACAAATCCCCAGGAAGCGATGGATTCACTGTTGAGTTCTTTAATTTTTTTTGGAGAGATCTAAAGTTGTACATTGTATCAGCTATAAATTGTATATTTAGCAAACAAGAGCTTCCCATTACTCAAAGGCTCGGAATTATATCCTGTTTACCCAAGGGTGATAAGCCAAGACAATTTTTAAAAAATTGGCGCCCAATTACCTTGCTAAATGTCATGTATAAACTTATCTCAGGGTGCATTAGTTATAGAATAAAATCTACCCTTGATTATCTTATTTCAGAAACACAGTCTGGTTTTATGAAAGGCAGATACATAGGTGAAAACACAAGGTTTGTATATGACCTTATGGCATATACAGAGTCATTAAAAATTCCTGGCTTACTTATTCTCATAGATTTTGAAAAGGCATTTGATTCTATTGCATGGGAGTTTATTTACAAAGTTTTGCATTTTTGGGGGTTTGGAAAAAATATAATTAGCTGGGTTAAGATCTTAAATACAAACTTTAAAGCAGCTATTTTGCAATGTGGACATCTGTCTGATCAATTTGACATACAGAGAGGTTGCAGACAAGGAGATCCGATTGCTCCATATTTATTTTTACTCTGTGCAGAGATCCTAGCCATACTTATCAAACAGAATACAAACATTAAGGGTATCATAGTTAATGGTAAAGAACACAAGATAACTCAATATGCAGATGATACAACACTGACACTTGATGGTTCACCAGAGTCTCTTTTTCATTCTCTAGATACATTAGACTTTTTCTCAAAATTTTCGGGATTAAAAATCAACAGCTCAAAAACCAAGGTGGTTTGGATAGGCTCGAGAAAGTTCTCAGATCAGGTTTTTCACCATACCCGATGGAAACTCAATTGGGGTAGTACAACTTTTAATCTGTTAGGGATAGAATTCTGTGTAGAGTTAGATAAAATTACTGAATTAAATTACAATATACAACTGCCAAAAATTCTTTCACTGATTCAACAATGGAACAGAAGGGTTCTAACTCCTGTTGGTAGAGTAACCGTGGCCAAGACTTTAATTTTGCCGAAATTGAATCATCTATTTATTTCGCTACCCACACCTGATAAAGCATTTTTATCCTCATTGAATACAGCAATATTTAATTTTATATGGAAATCTAAAGGTGATAAAGTAAAAAGAAAGATAGTTACTCAAGATTACACAAAAGGTGGTTTAAAAATGCTGGATGTCCATAATTTTGTTTCTTCTCTCAAATGCTCATGGATTAAAAGGTTAACTCTCAAACACAAACCATGGATGGATATTTTTTTTGCAATTAACGGCAAAAATGTTACTATGAAAATGTTAGAGTTTGGGGATGATTTTATAAGAAAGATGATTAAACAAAATAATGTTTTTTGGCAAGATGTTTTTCAATCATGGCACCAGGTAGTGAACATGTTAAACAAACAGCCTGGTTATATTAAGAAAAATATTATCAATGTTCCAATATGGCACAACTCTTGTATTACAGTTGCCAATAAATCTTTCTTTATTAATGTATTGTACCAACATGGTGTAAAGTTAGTTGGAGATTTCTTATCTGCAAATGGAGCTTTTTTGACATACGATAATTTTTTACATATGTTTAACTTGCCTGATATATATGTCATGCAATACAACAGTATTATTAGCGCTATTTCAAAGTTTTTAAAATCAGTGTTTGTTGAAAGAGTAAATATTGAAAAAAATTGTACTCCTTTTTTACCAATGTATTTTGAAGTGATTTTATTGAATGAAAAATGTACCAAGGCAATTTATATAATTTTGAACTATACTGAAGCGGTTCCAACTGCAATATCAAGATGGAATAATGAATTACCACTTGAACAAAATTTGTGCATACAAGACTGTTTCAAAATATGTTTTATGACAACTAATGATACATCTGTTCAATGGCTGCAATACAGAGTTCTACACAGAATTCTTCCTGTTAACTATTATTTAAAAAAAATCAAGATCATTACAAATGATTGTTGTACTTTTTGTAAAGAAGAAATAGAAACAATACAACATGTATTCTTTAGTTGTACTAATGTTTTACCATTGTGGAATGATCTTAGTATGTCTATATATAGAAAAACAACAAAGAGGGTTGGATTCAATGTTATCAATATACTATTTGGAGAAAATTCTCTAAGTGTAGACAATAAACCTGTGAACTTCATAATTTTATATACAAAACAATTCATATATATATGTTTGAAGCAGAATAAGATTCCAAACTATGTTGATCTATTATATTTTTTGAGTTTTAAATACAAGATAGAGAAATATGCATCGGTTCAAAAATTTCAACTTAGGAAATTTGAAAAATGTTGGTCACAGTGGGAAGATCTCTTTTGTTTATAATTGTATACCTATATTTTACAGAGGTGGAATTTGCTACGAATATTATTATTTCATTTATTATTTTTATTAACCATTTAGTATACAACCTCAGGTTCATTTAATTTTGATTTTTGAATGAGTGTATGAATGAAAGTGGTATGAAAGAGTGATTATAATATTTAAAAAAGAAGTTGACATCAGTTTAATAGTAATTATGTATGTTTGAATTTGAAAAATGCAAATAAAAAAAAAAAAAGATGAGATCTGCACAAAATAGGTCGTTAAATTTACAAAATTGGTCGTAAATCGGGACCGGAAGTAAAGACAAATTTTTTTTCTCAAAAATATTTAAAATTCAGATCACGTCTCTTCATTTTGTAAAAAAAAAAATGGTCCAAATCGGCCCGATAATTTCTGAGAAATCGCATGCACTAAATTTGGCAAAAAATATTGTCTATCAATCCTCAAATTTCTACTTGTACAGATTCTGAGAACTTCTCCGGTCGTAAAATTTAGAAAATAGAAAGTGAACAGTACCGAAAGTGATGATGTCAATCGAATAAAAAATCAATTTGCATTATATGAATATAGTTAGCCGTCTCTATCGAAATATAACATTAAAATATTTGTGTATAGTCAACTAATGCGTTTTCCATAGGCGGTAATGTTAACGTTATAGTTCATAGCTCCGGCCCTAATTTTCGTTCAGCAACGAGGGAACTCTTGAATGAAAGCTCATCAAATAAATTGTCTCTTTCCTGTTAAAATATGCAATGCAATATAAAATCTTGATCGTTTGAAAGTTTTTTGTAATAAAATTTACGAGTCTCTTGACCCCTAATTAAAGTGGCGAGCCCCTTTTTATTATTGGAAAGAACTCTTCATATTCTACCACTTTTGTTTTATATGTCATAACAAAATATCTATTGAAAAAGAGATACAGATCAAAACGTATGAATATTTTGATTCAAATTTCGTCCCCAAACAAACTTTCACCCGCCTTTGAGACAAAACCATTTGAGGTCGTTGGATGAACAGGAAATGAAGTTTTGCTGAGAGCACCACATGGAGGTACACATCGCAGGAACGTAAAGCGAGTGAAAAATCTGGAGCTTGCTGGTAGCGTTCCACTTAATGATGCAGATGATATGACCGACATAGATGTTCCACAAAGTAAAGTACCAGACGATGGGGACGACCTGAAGACGTAGACAATGGCCAGAAGAGACAGGCTGTGGAGACTCTGTGCGAACTAGACCAGTTCGGCAACACAAGTTACATATACCAGATCGGTTCAAACTGTGTTTTGATATAAACTGAAAATTTTATGGACTGTTTAAAAATTTATGATGTAACTCATTTCAGTAAATTCTATCTTGAGTTTGGACTTTAAAGTTAAACCTCAATTTCAGTAAATTTAAGAAAAGGAGGAATGTACATGTAATGATTATATGTAAGAACAATAACTCTGTGTGTAATGTATGTTTGGATTATTTCCCTTGATTAAAAAAGGCTGAAATGACTACTGTGTGTTCCATGTGATTGGTCATTGACAATCTATGTTAATTATAGTAATCCAGTGCTAAAGGATACTACACTAAGCATAGTTGACAATAAACACAGAGGTAAATTATATCACTAGAATATTTATAATGCATAATTATAAAAGTCAAAAAACTTACACTGTGGAATCCAAGGCTTACAAAAACTGTTGTAATCTAGCCGTAGTGAAAATGGCGCAGTGGTGACAGGGGATAGGGGAAAGACCCGGTCACAATTTTGAAATAAAGGGAGAACCTGAGGTTTGGCTGGTTATTTGCGGGGTATAAATTGCTAGAATGTTTATTGTATTCATTTTTATGGATAGAGGAGCTCATGTATATTTCATTGCTATATGACATTTTAATACTGGTAGCACTTTTCATCAGATATTGAATGAAAATGCGAAACTGTGGCCAAAATTTTCACTTTCGGTTTTGTGCTTGAAAAGTAGGGTGGGTTCAGAACACGAAATCTCACTCGAAAAGAAGGTGATTGACCCCCCATTAATTGGTGATTATTTGCATGGGTAGACATTAAGCTACAAATCCTGTGGTAGTTTATGGCAGTTGTTCGGAACTGTAGCGTGGTGCTGGGTCCGTGCAAATGTGAATAGAGGGCAATTTTTTAAGAAAATTTTGAGACTGTAACATTTACTTCTATACTACCTCCAGGCTAGCTTCGATCGTGGCCCTTTGATTTTGTAAGACGGGTTACCCATAATTCTTTGCAAATGCGCTCTCAGGTAGAAACGCTGACACCTTTCATTCCAAGGTTGGCTCCCGTGTGACAAGACACGATTTTGAGGGCAGCTCATATTTGCTGTACTGAGCGTCATTAGTGCAGTATGCATGAACCTTGTTAATAATTGGGCACGGATAGCATACGTGGTAAGTATATTTTATCGTTTTTATGCAGTATTTTGTGTATTCGACTAGTAATTCTTGTTTAATCGATGAGCTAAAAATAACCTTGGCCAGCGTTCACCTGTTAAACTTACCTGTGTGAGCTGTCGAGCGTATCTTTTGCGTGGAAGTTTTATATTACCGATAAAGCCCAGGGGCCCGTTTCTAAAAAAGGCCTACGTCCAGGCGTAAGCTTAGTCCGGACTAAATCAGGGACTAAACCTCAAAACCAGACTAAGTTGCGTTTCACAAAAAGGCGTAAACGTAGTCGGGACTAAATTTGAGTTTAAATCTACGCCTGCTAATGGGTAGGCGTAAGTTCTTAGTCTGTGCAAAAAAATGGCGAGTGTTTTGTTTCTAAGGAAAATATATACAGATAATTTTATTTTTTGGTTTGTTTTATGTGTTATTTGTACATGTGCATATAACTTTAAGAAATACCTATTATTCGATAACTGTCTCTATTTCTAAAAAAAAATAAGGTTAAATCAATTTGATAAATAATGGGCTCACCTTATTAAACGTATGTAATATACATTACTACTCGTAATGAAATTTACCTAAAGTGTGAAGAATGGGTTTACCCCAATAAATGATATAAACACAATTATTCAAAAAATGCTTTATTTCTAAATTAAACATTTATTCCCCAAGAAGATAGATGTATATAAGTACGAATAGATTATTGATTTTTTTTTTATCAATTCTCAGTAAGCATGAACTAGAATTTAATGTTTCTAATCAAATTTGAACCTGTGAAACGAAACTGATTTCAAAATTATGAATAGGAGCAACTCAAAATGTTTACATTTGTAATTTGTCCTTGTGTGTGGTTGTTTGTTCTTTACATATACATGTATTACTGAAAACTTTACAACACGTATGCATTATCTTTTTCAATTTTTTTTTTTTTTTGCTCCTAGTATCTTTACAAAACCGTATGAAAGCTACATGTATTTTGGAATGTTTATGAACTCGCATTTAGATACAATCAATTTTTGTTTGTTAAAATATTACTTAAAAATATGTTTTAGAAGCGTGCAGAGTGTGCATCAATTTTAGATCTGTTGACAAGCGTTTGTCAAGGTTATCGATTATTATTAAATTTCACATGCACACCTTGAATTTTTGGAAATCAAATTCATTAATCTTATTAATTCTAGGATGAAGTGATCAATTGCGTTCATATTTAACATCGATCGTAATTCTTTTTAAAAAAAAGTATGGGGCACATGTACTATCAATGATATCCGTGCATATTCATATGCATTGTTTATTTGTACTCATTTAATTGAATTGATCTTTAATTACTTGAATTCATGATAGTTTTGTTTCATCACATTTAAGATGTACGTATATCAAGGGATTTTTCTTTATTTCGAAGTTGTTGACTTGCAATACAAAAGCGTTGTTTTAGCAGTTTTACACAAGGTGCATTATTTACAAATTTAACTAGCTTGCATTTGTCATACTTATAATATAAACAATTGTATACACCCAATCCCAATAACCTAAAGCAGATAGGGAAAACAGTAAAACTCACATGCACTTATTAAAACCGCAAAGATGCCAAATGTCTTATCAGGAAGGGGATAGGGGATTTTTTAGATAAGGCATCTAAAAAAATTCCCTATCCCCTTCCGGATAAGACATTTTGCATTTTCCATTAAACTTGTAAAAACCTTTTATTTATAAAACTTTCTTTAAAAAGGAAGAAAGTAAAACTCACATGCACTTGTTAAAATCGCAAAGATGCAAAATGTCTTATCCGGAAGGGGATAGGGGAATTTTTAGATGCCTTTTCCATTAAACTTGTAAAAGCCTTTTATTTTTAAAACTTTCTTTAAAGGAAGGGTGTTCTTAGATAAGTGCTTTTATATCTTTATTTTAATCAAGATACTGTATACAGGGTTATATTTCCGTCCTTCTACACTTACAAACAGTTTCACTCGGTCGTGACTTCGCCAAGTCACAGCTGTTACCTAAGTTACTTAATATTAGATATTGAAAATCAACATAAATTTGCCCGCTGACAACGAGGGTGAAATGATTGAAAATGAAACAGGGCGAATTATTCCCTGTTTATGGATGGTGTATATTACTTTCACCCCCCCCCCCCAAAAAAAAATAATCGATCGATTTCAACCCAAAACAGGAAAGGGAGTTGGGGAGACCCCGGCCTCAAATGTTGATAATTCCTGTCTTGTTAATTGTTGATATTAATATCTTTCAAAACTATTATCATTTGAATCGCAGAAAATCAAGAATCGTTTCCATGTCATTGTCTACATTCTTTCAATATTGGAACAGAAGATGGACAAGGTTCATGTAATATTATTTATACAGTAGATATTTTCGATTTCAGTTGGTTGCTGTTATACTCATGGTCATATTATTTTCTATAAATGATATAGTGAATTGATAAAAAAGAATCAAGCCTTATCCCAGCATCTGAAAATATCTAAAGATCTACAGTGTCTATGAAGCATACTTCTCATTCTGCAGACGTATTGGGGCATATCCACTGTACCTTGTCCATGTATTCTATAAATATTTGAAGTTTACACGAACATTGAAGTTAATTTCTATGTATTGTTTCGTTCAATCAATATGTAAAATTGTGCCTCAATATCATCTACAATGCATTTAATTGTCATATATTTGGTTTCTGAAACCTCTTGTACTACATGTACTATGAATTGGAAAATTGATCCACCACATATAACCATAGCCTCAAAGCAAAACAAAATACGATATGCGCATGCTTAGTACTCAGCGGAGATGTCTAAGTTTTTCGACATTTAAACCCTAACTTACGCCTTTTTCAGAAACGCAACTTAGACCCGACTAAATATTGGCGTAACTTTGTTAGTCGGACTAACTTCAGCCCAGATTTACGCCTTTTTGAGAAACGGGCCCCAGGGGCCCGTTTCTCAAAAAGGCCTACGTCCAGGCGTAAGCTTGGTCCGAACTAAATCAGGGACTAAACTTAAAAACCAGACTAAGTTGCGTTTCACAAAAAGGCGGAAACTTAGTCGGGTCTAAATTTGGGTTTAAATCTACGCCTGTTAATGGGTAGGTGTAAGTCCTTAGTCTGTGCACAAAAATGGCGAGAATTTTATTTTTTGCTTTGTTTTATGTGTTATTAAAGAAAACATTCACATTTATTTAAATATTTGTACATGTACATATAACTTAAAAAAAAAACCTATTGTTCGATAACTGTTTCTATTTCTAAATAAATTAAGATTAAATCAATTTAATAAAAAATGGGCTCACCTTAGTAAACGTATGTAATATACATTACTACTCGTAATGAAATTTACCTAAAGTGTGAAGAATCAAAGATGGGTATACCCCGATAAATGATATAAACACAATATTTAAAAAGATGCTTTATTTCTAAATTAAACATGTATTCCCCAACAAGATAGATGTATATAAGTACGAATAGATTATTGATTTTTTTAATAATTACTCAGTAAGCATGAACTAGAATTTAATGTTTCTAATCAAATTTGAACATGTGAAACGAAACTGATTTCAAAATTATGAATAGGAGCAACTCAAAACGTTAACATTTGTAATTTGTCCTTGTGTGTGGTTGTTTGTTCTTTCCCTATACATGTATTACTGAAAACTTTACAACACTTATGCATTCTCATTTTTATTTTTTTACTCCTAGTATCTTTACAAGACCGTATGAAAGCTACATGTATTATGGCATGTTTATGAACTCGCATTTAGATATAATCAATTTTTGTTTGTTAAAATATTACTTGAAATATGTTTTAGAAGCGTGCAGAGTGTGCGCATGCATCAATTTTAGATCTGTTGACAAGCGTTTGTCAAGGTTATGGAATATTATAAAATTTCACATGCACACCTTGAATTTTTGGAAATGAAATTCATTAATCTTATTAATTCTAGGATGAAGTGATCAATTGCGTTCATATTTAACATCGATCGTAATTCTTTTAAAATAGGTATGGGGCACATGTACTATCAATGATTTTCGTGCATATTCATATGCATTGTTTATTTGTACTCATTTAATTATAATGATCTTTAATTACTTGAATTCATGATAGTTTTGTTTCATCATATTTAAGATGTACGTATATCAAGGGATTTTTTTATTTCGAAGTTGTCGACTTGCAATACAAAAGCGTTGTTTTAGCAGTTTTACAACAGTGTGCATTATTTACAAATTTAACTAGCTTGCATTTGTCATACTTATTATATAAACAATTGTATACACCCCCATCCCAATAACCCAAAGCAGATAGGGAATAAAGTAAAACTCACATGCACTTGTTAAAACCGCAACGATGCAAAATGTCTTATCCGAAAGGGGATAGGGGATTTTTTTAGATGCCTTTTCCACTAAACTTGTAAAAACCTTTTATTTAAAAAACTTTCTTTAAATAGGAAGGGTGTTCTTAGATAACTGCTTTTAAATTTTTATTTTAATCAAGATACTGAATACGGGGTTATTTTGGTCCCGTGTAATTTCCGTCCTTCTACACTTGCAAACAGTTTCACTCTGACGTGACTTCGCCCAGTCACAGCTGTTAAGTTACTTAATATTAGATATTGAAAATCAACATAAATTCGCCCGCTGACAACGAGGATAAAATGATTGAAAATTAAACAGGGCGAATTATTCCCTGTTTATGGTGTATATTACTTTCAACCCCCCCCCCCCCCCCACCGAAAAAAACCCCAAAACAATCGATCGATTAAACCAAAAAACAGGAAAGGGAGTTGGGGAGACCCCGGCCTCAAATGTTAATAATTCCTGTATTGTTAATTGTTGACTATTAATATCTTTCAAAACTATTATCATTTGAATCGCAGAAAATCAAGAATCGTTTCCATGTCATTGTCTACATTCTTTCAATATTGGAACAGATGATGGACAAGGTTCATGTAATATTATTTATACAGTAGATATTTTCGATTTCAGTTGGTTGCTGTTATACTCATGGCCATATTATTTTCTATAAATAATATAGTGAATTGATAAAAAAGAATCAAGCCTTATCCCAGCATCTGAAAATGTCTAAAGATCTACAGTGTCTATGAAGCATACTTCTCATTCTGCAGACGTATTGGGGCATATCCACTGTACCTTGTCCCTGTATTTTATAAATATTTGAAGTTTACACGAACATTGAAGTTAATTTCTATGTATTGTTTTGTTCAATTAATATGTAAGATTGTGCCTCAATATCATCTACAGTGCATTTAATTGTCACATATTTGGTTTCTGAAACATCTTATATATACCGCTTTCATATCAACTGTTTTTCTCTAAAATGTCTTTATGTTAAGAAGTGTAAAATCATTTGTTCTACTTTTATTAACATAAAATGTCATGAACAGCTTGAACTATGCACATTCAGTGGTAAAGTATAACATGCATACTGTCGGGTACTACATGTACTATGAATTGGAAAATTGATCCACCACATATAATCATAGCCTCAAAGCAAAACAAAATACGATATGCGCATGCTTAGTACTCAGCGGAGATGTCTAAGTTTTTCGACATTTAAATCCTAAATTACGCCTCTTTCAGAAACGCAACTTAGACCCGACTAAATATTGGCGTAACTTTGTTAGTCGGACTAACTTAGGCCCAAATTTACGCCTTTTTGAGAAACGGACCCTAGGGGCCCGTTTCATCAAAGGTCGTACGCCCAGGCGTAGCTCTACGCCGGTGTAAGTTCGGGACTAGCGCGCTATTTTGCGTTTCATCAAAGGGCGTATCTTTACGCCGGACTAAAGTTAAGCCAAAATTCTACGTCTACTCATGGGTAGGCGTAAGTTCCAAACATAAACAAAAAACATGGCGACTTTGCTCTTGCTCCGGAGACGTTATAAACATTCTCTAAGGAGGGAGAGGGTTTTTAGAGACCGCACAAACGTACTAGAAAGCTTAGTAACGTGGACCTTATTGAGAGGTACCGCTTTCCAAGAAATGTCATCGTTGACATTATAAACAGCGTTGACCCCATTGTTGGGAGGTCCACGAGGAGAACTAATGCAGTTCCAACTTATACACAGGTACAAGAGCACTTCATTCTGTGATAAAAATACATGAATTATTAAACAAACACAAAAGTATTCATTCATGTATGTGTGTTATAAAACTTTAATTGAAATTTCAAATTGTATTATTTAACTTTTTTTTTAATTATTACATACATATTTTATATGCTAAATAACTATATGCTGTTTTTATATTATATATTTATATTATACAAGGTGCTTGTGACATTAAGGTACCTAGGAAAAGGAGATTTTTATTCAGAGGTGGGGGACTTGCATGGCATTTCTCGTGCATCAGTTAGCAGAATTGTTCATGAAGGTAGTCAGTTTTATACTTTGGAAAAATAATGATAATAAAACAACCGCAAAGTATAATGCTTTAAAATATGTTTTTTTTTCTTCTTTTTAAGTTATAATATGATATTAAGGAGAGAGAGAGAGAGAGAGAGAGAGAGAGAGAGAGAGAGACAAAGGTTTATGATGATTTATTGTACATATATAAATAAAGTTATTACAGATGACATTTTATTAGTACATATGTATATATACATTTTAGTTTGTGTGGCCATCAATTCGACGATGGAGAACATCACGTTCCCTAATGATGCAGATACTTTACGTTCTTTAAAAGCCGATTTCTTTAAGATAGCGCATTTTCCCAATTGTGTAGGGGCTATTGACGGGACCCTTATACCAATCAAAGGGATGAGTGGGTTGGCAGAACCTGCATTTATTTGCAGAAAGAATTACTGTGCCTTGAACATCGAGGCTGTGGCTGACCCAAATATGCGGTAATTGAAATATATTTTTTGATCTAATCTAATAATGTACATGTGATCGAGATATTGCCTAGAGATGGTGTTTACAATGAGTTTAAATTAAAACTTATTTTTGTAAATTTAAAAATCTTCTATGATTTTATTCAAAGATTTCTCCACATCAACACGTGTTTTCCCGGAGCCAGCCACGACGCGTATGTGCTCCGGTCTTCTGGCGTCCCAGCAATCATGGAATCATTGCCAGAAGGGGGATGGTTACTTGGGGATTCAGGTTACCCCCTGAAAGAATGGTTACTTACACCATTTTTGTCACCAAGTAACCCCCAAGAAGAAAAATACAATGAAGCTCTATCAAAGACGAGAATAGTTGTTGAGAGGGCATTCGGAGTTCTAAAATCCAGATTTCGGTATTTTTTTTTTACTTCTAACTCGTACGTATACATTTTAATTTGAAATACATACGAACTTATTTATTGCTGAAATGATATACTTTCCACGAATTCTTTTAAAGGTGTTTGCATTCAAGTGGTGGGGGACTTCGGTTTTCACCGCAAAGATGCTCCAAAGTCATTGAAACATGTTTCAGACTGCACAACACAGCGATCATTGCAAAAGTTCCCCTCCGACAACAAGGGCCTGTACAAAACATTAACCGTAATGATGTCGTTATTGCAAATGTACAGGGAACAGCGCAGCAACTGATGATACGTGTGACTGGCTTGTTATGACATTTGACCTGAACAAGACATTTCATATTAATTTTGTTATTTATGAAATAAACTATTTTAATATTTATTTTGAATATCCATAAACTTAAATGCATTTATAAAGTTTTCTTAAACAAAAATTTAGATTGTATATAATCAAATTCTGTAAATGAATGCAAAGTATAATTATTTTTTACAACAACATAAATTTAACACCTCATGGTATTGATATTGTATTTTTATTTTTTGCAGTTTATTTCGCTTTTGCATGGAGATAACACTTCCCAACTCCAAAACAAGTTATTAAGTTATAATGATTTTAAACATTTGGGAACTCCTATGTCTGTAATATACGTATGAATGATATGATACCGACACTTGTCTTATGTTTAATTACAGATACCCCCCCCCCCCCCCCCCCCAAAAAAAGGCAGATGTTCACAACCATAATTTATTCTTTTTGTGGTCCTATCTATTCTTTTTTTCCAACGCAGACGCTATGCGCTCAAGAGCACCAGCTTTCCTCTCTTCGATCTCGAGTCTTCTCTCTTCAATGCTTGCTCTGAATGTTTTTATTTGAATCAGTTCATCCATCTCTGAGCCTTGTTGGTATAAATCCTCTCTACCTGTGCGAAAAAATAATAATCTCGGATGTAAAATATTTTCTTGCAGAAAAAAACCGTTAAAAATATGAAAATTTGTCCTACCTTTCTTTCCAGTTCTTCTCCTTTTCATCGTTGCCTCAGTATTCTTTTTCTCTTCATGAACATTTTCTGGTACACCAGCGTTGGCGTTCTCATCAGGAAGTTCAACTTCAGTGAATTCAAAATTTAATTTTTGTTAAAAATTCAGTACAATGAACTTTAAATCTAATTTGAATATTTAATATGAAAAATGAAAATACTACAAGTATACTATTATCTTTAAATAACATTTGATAAAATAAATAAATACCTACCAACAAATGACAACTGTGGATCCAAACTCTTGGCTGAGAGAGATGCTAGTTTAAAAGCAATAACTTATGCTTTAAATTTGTATGTGTTACCCAATTCGTAATACTGGTATCGTTTGGGTTTTTTTTGCATTCCTAAAAGACACCAAATAATAAATCAGATCATAACTGTACCTGTTTCGTGAGCCCTTCCTGTGTCAACCCCACCCTCTATTCCATGAATAAGTTCTTCGGGAATCATTGCTAAAACCTGTAATTAAATTAACTATAACAAATATAATATGTTCATTTATTAATTAAAAAAACTACCATGTTAAATTCAGAAGGAAAAGGCAAAAAATTAAAATCAAATTTATTTTCATACATCAAGTTCCCATGGCTTAAAATAGACCTCGGGTGGTGGGCCTCCTCCTGTTGTCGTTGACTGCTTTTTTCGCATCGCTTCCTTCTTCTTTACATTTGTGCGTGCGTCTTTCCATTTTTTCTTTACCTCGTCCACTTCCCTTCTACAGCAAGTTATTGAAGCAGCGTTGATTCTATGAGAAAGTTATTAATAAAAGTTATTTTTACGAAAATGTTAAGCCAAAAAATTTGGAAGTGTGTTTTTGTGCACGGGGGCGAGGGGGGAGGGGTGAGGGGTGAACAAATTACTGCTTTTCACAACAGTGAGGTTTTTCTCGTATTCTAGTATAGTATAGTTGACCAATTGCAATTGTAAATGATGGGTGTAGTACAAAAATGAATTGCTCGACAAAAAATAAATTACATTTTTCCTCACCACTAACCAGAATTGAATAGTCTATAATCATAGCAAACAAGCGCGGATCCATGAATATTTGACGACGGGGCATTAAAAAGCAAAGTTTACTTAATAATATTTTTTTCGAAGGCGGTATTATTTCCCTTTTAATTTATGTGTGTAATTTAACACTTTAAAACTCTTAAAACTACTCATTTTAACTACTTACAGCTTTGTAATGTTCTCCCACACAGCTTTTTTCTTTTCAGCGGTTATTGATGAAGAAACTTTTCCAAACAGAATTTCTTCATTCTCTCGAATTGATGAGGAAAGTATCTGCATTTCATCTTCTGTCCAATTTGGCTTTCTTTTTTTGTTAGTAGAAGAGCTAGATTCATCCATGTTTTCAGTCGCAGAAAAAAGAAGCAGACGTTCAAAAAACACGAAATTAATTCAAGTTAATTTCGGCTAAACGGTTATATACATGATATGTGCGTTTCAAATTCCGATTGGAAGGAAAACTATTCATGTATATTAAACTAGTTAGTGATTACTGATGAGGTGTGTATTTGCTGTAATTTTTTCTATTTATCTACTCTCTCTCTCTCTCTCTCTCTCTCTCTCTCTCTCTCTCTCTCTCTCTCTCTCTCTCTCTCTCTTACCTTCTTTTTCAACACAACTGTTTCATATCGGAAAAAGAGAGGTTTAAGAGTCAGCAGAAAATTCATGCTCCGCTGAGTCGTTTCGGCAGTTTTCTTGTTCAATGTTCAAGTTAGTGCATCATTACGCATTTAGTTTCCTATTGGAGTGTAAATAAATTTTTAAAATGGGTCACTTTATTTTTTGAGTAATTGAAAGAAAACATATCTGTCTTAAATTGCTATAGGTAAACAAATATACAATCATATTATTAAAAAGAGAATCTTAATTGAACACAGTCCACTTTCATTATGCACAGAGATTGTTTAAATTTTATATAACTTTTCTTAAAACATTTTAATCTAATGTTGAATTTATAAGAATATTAATTTAATCCAAGGAGTAATACCCAATTTCATCGACGTGCCTCTATCAAAAATAAAAGGTAATCTAATTAATTAATCTTTATTTCATGCATATCATAACTTCATGCTCTTTTACATATCAAAACATTAAAAACATGTCCTGTTACTATTATTAGGAAAACTTTTGCGCATGTTCAGTAACGCGTTTTCAAGGACTTACGCCGTATATTTTAAGTCCTATTATTTACACCAACAGTTACGCTGCTTAGTGAAACGCAAATTACGCTGGACTAAGTTTTGGCGTAAGTCTCGGAAGTAGACTAAAATTAGGTCCAAAACTTACGACCTTTGATGAAACGGGCCCCAGGGGCCCGTTTCACTAAAAGGCGTACGCCCGGCGTAACCTTACGCCTGTCGTAAGTCCGGACTTAAAGCTGAACACCGCTCGTAAATAGGCACCGTCACACAGATACCTGGTATATAAACCCTTCGATTTCGTTACACCCGATTGCACACCTGAACCTCGTGGCCGACATGTAGTATTCCTTTCGTGGTCTTTAGATTTTATGCATTTTTTTCTTATCTTATGTTCATTTTCTGTTCGTAAATAATGCAGCAATTTGACCAATTCATTTGATGTTAGTATTCTCCTGGCTTCAAAAAGTGCGTAAAATTTGATAGTTTCATCGCGACCGGGTAACACGGCGAGGCAAAATGTACGTCCACACAGGTGAGACCTCCACAGCTAAGTACTTTGAACTGTTTAGAGGTCTGTCCCTTATATAAGGGTTGTAGGGACAGCAGTGATTAAAGAGAAATATGGCGGACAGTGCCTATTTACGAGCGGTGTTCAGCTTTAAGTCAAATATTTAGACTAAGGTCCGTTTCACTAAAAGGCGTAACTTTGCGCCCGCCTTAAGTTAAGACAAAAATCTACGCCTAGCCAAGGGTAGTCGTAACTTATGGCGTAAATAGGAATTGACCGCTAATTCTGTTGATGAGAATATCGGTGCTGACCTTAATGTTAAATTGTACAATTTGTCATGTAGATTTTATTAATTTCATATGAAATTAAGAAAATACAGAGTTTTGATAGGTGGTACCAATTCTCGAATAGAAACTTTCTTACCATGTTTTATGCACATTCTTTATATTTGCACTTGCCGTTTACATGTTAAAATGACAAATTTAGACAATCGATATATAGTTTTCATTCGATTATTTTTATCTAATAAATTGATTTACGTTTCATATCTTTTAGTAAATTGGGCAATGAATAATGCAGAAAATAAACATACATGATGCACATGTAGTACAAAGGTATATTTGTATAAGAAATGTCTATCATTTTAAGCATTTCGCCCCCCCCCCCCCCCAACTTCCACGCAAAATATGTGTGAGTGGGATATTTTGAAATTTAAAACTCACTAAGTGAATTATTATTTCATTTTTGGTGAGTATAATGTGTTAGCTTAGGTAGTTAAACTAAGGTTAATCAGAAAAGTATTTTCAGTATTGTTAAAATGTAAATACCAAAATATGATGAAAGCTCGCTCCAACTATGTTTTAGAGTCGTCAAAAGTCCCTACTTTTTTTTTAAATATTAGATAATGTATTTATCATACAACCGATGCAAAACACTGACTCCAGATTAAATAGATTTTATTTCGTAGGTTACATACACCTACTCTGTATTAACTTCAAATTTATATAAAGCCTCGTTCAATATACTAAATACACATGTAAGTGTACTTGGTTAGTTTATGTTGTGTCCACCATACGTCTGCCACATACATCTGTACCTTGGATCTGATAACTTTGGTGAAACATTTACAAATAAACGTGTATGCACTTATGATTTGTATGTACCCTTTCACTTAAATTTCAAAAAACTTCGAAAACAAATTGTGTAAAAAAAAAATAAGACTTGGAATTCATCAATTATTTCCTAGATCATTTTTTTGAAAGTAATAAAAATGTTTATCCGAGCTTCTTTTTTTGCATGAAATATTTAAATTTTTAGTATCTGTGGTATGGTTGTTCGATGCTTGCTTAATATTGTCCAATCCATGGATTAAAAGCTCATTACTACATTAATTCGCTATATTTTCTATTTTTAAACAAATTCACTGGTTTTCTTTCAATGATGTAGCAAGACGAAACAAGAAAATCTACTATAAAAATATTTATACTCGGGCCATAATTGACGCATGATCAAGGATGTTCGAAGCATGGTTCGAAGCATGTATCCCCGTAGATATCGATAACACAATAGTTCTGTTGACTTAATAATTTTGAATGACCATATCCTATATACGGTTCTCTCTCTCTCTCTCTCTCTCTCTCTCTCTCTCTCTCTCTCTCTCTAAAGAATATCTATCTATATATCTATATTTGTCTATCTATCTTCCTTTCTACTGTTTATCATCTGTCTGCGCATGTGCATAAGCTCGTTGTCAAGGACGTAAGTCTGGCCTTAACTTAGTCCGATACTAGTGTTTACGGCCAGGCGTACGCCTCTTAGTGAAACGCAGTTTACGCCGGACTAAATTTTGGTGTACACCCTAAGGCCTAACTTAAGTTTCGTCGTATCTTACGCCTTTTAGTGAAACAGGCCCGTTTCACTAAAAGGCGTACGCCTGTCTTAACTCTACGCCCGGCGTAAGTCCGGACTTACGTCTAACATTTGGACTAAGGTCCGTTTCACTAAAGTGCGTAACTTTGCGCCAGCCTTAAGTTAAGACAAAAATCTACGGCTGGTCTAAGGCAGGCTTAACTATAGACGTAAACATTGGATAATGGCGACTTTCTGGCTGCTTCGCAGAAGAAGAAGGGAAACACCTCCGAGAGAACGCGTTTTTCGGGACCGAACCAACCCTCTCGAGTATCTTGATGATATAGATCTCGTAAGTAGGTATAGGTTCCCGGGAAGAGTCATTCGAAAACTGATCAATCATGTTGACCCTATTGTGAGGCGACCTACATACAAAAGTCATGCCATTCCCACCCACATTCAGGTACATGTATATGTGAATGCTTACTGTAGCATTGTATGCTTCTTAAATGTCCACACATAAATAAACAAATACTGACGCATGGAATCACATGATATGACAAATATAATGGGTTTTACAATGCACCTATTAATATAATTAAAATACATTTGCATACTTATTTATACATGTATATATAAAGATACACATAAACATCTTACAGGTACTTATCACCTTAAGATATCTGTCAAAGGCGGACTTCTTTTCGGAAGTAGGCGACCTTCATTGCGTTTCCAGATCATCCGTATCCCGAGTAGTACATACAGGTTGTTATACTTCATTATTTTAACTTTAAAATTATGTTAACTCTATTTTTATTAAAAATTATTGCAGGCACGTAGCATCGTTGATGTGGAGATTTGACCCCGTGAATGTTTTAACATTTTGTCCCCTGCATTCACCAATGATAATTAAAGAAAAAGTGAGCAAGTTAACACATCCCACGCCCCTCCCCTCTTAATATTTGACAATGTCATGCAAAATAAATGGCATGTTACACATTAAATACACACAAGTAATTCAAAGTGAGGCATAATTTCAAAGTAATCGTTACATGTATTAAAACTCCGTGCAATTATTGAGTCTTTATAATGAATATAATAAAAAGTACCGAAATTCCCAGAAAAAAAGGAATCGGATTTTTTTTGTAAAATGCGCCTACACAATGTGTTCTCAATAACTGCAAAGTTTTACGAAATTAGGTTTAGCAGTTTCAGAAAAGTGACAATTGCAAGTACTATGGGGTATACTGATAATAATAATTATAATAATAATATGTACATGTTTGTATACACTGTCTTTCATGTTTCTACATGCCTGTAATACATTTAATCAGTTGTACATTTCCTTTTCAAATATTCTTTATATATCATTAAGGATTTTAACGCAGATTCATCATATTGTTATACAGTGTGCAGTGCAATAAATACAACAGTCGACAACATAAAGTTTCCAGTTACTGCCAATGAATTACGCCATGTAAAATCTGAGTTCTATGACATTGCCAAATTTCCAAATTGTGTTGGTGCAATCGATAGTACTCTAATACCAATTAAGGGCATGAGTGAACCACAGGAGCCTGCTTTTGTATGCAGAAAAAAACTTTCATGCCTTAAATATTCGGGCCGTAACAGATTCCAATATGAGGTATAAACGGTATTGATTAAAACAAAAATACTAGCACATCATTTTTATGCAATAGAAATACCCTTTTATACGCCAAAACTTCAACAGGAGAAAATTAAAATATTTGATATATCGTCAAAAGGGTTAAATGAAATAACAACCTTTGAAAATGTAAATGTTGTCAATTTTGAAATAACTTTATTGCACCAAATATAACCAAACAAATATAAGAATGCTAATTGTTTGCTTACATATGTATAAAGGATGAAAAATTAGTTGATATTATTTCAGATTTCTTCGAATCAATACCTGTTTTCCCGGGGCAACTCACGACTCTTTCGTTTTGAGCAACTCGGGATTGTCAGGTGTTATGGAACATCTAGAAGGGGGTGGGTGGTTACTTGGGGATTCTGGCTACCCTCTCAAGGAAGGGCTCTTAACGCCATTCTTATCCCCAGCCAATCAACACGAAGTGAATTACAACGAGGCCCATGGAAAGACTCGTGTTGTCATAGAAAAATCGTTTGGGGCATTAAAATCCAGATTTAGGTAATTTAAACGCAATTTTTCGTTATATATCTTTATATATCATATTTGCAAGCAAATGTTTTATTTCAAACGTTCATTACGATAAACGCGACCTTAAAGTTTTTTTTATTTGAGAAAAAAATGTATATCTATTGCAACCATAAATAAACCTTGTTACAATTTTATTGTGAATTCATTTAAAATTCTGTGGGCCAATTTTCTTAGATTGTGGGTTTTTTGGTTATTCGTGGAGATGTAATTTCGTGTATGGGTCGGTTTTCAGTTTCAGTAACAAAGATATATATTTCTAAATTTCCTTTCTATGAAGACGTAAATTCGTGGTGGTGGTGGTGGTGGTGGTGGGGGAATACAACCGAATATCTCGAAAATTGAGCCACCACGAATTCTAATGATTCCACAGTATTTACATTCAAGTAAATCTTTGCAGGTGTTTACATCGAACTGGAGGAGTGCTCCCCTTTTCACCAAGTAGATGTTCTCAAATTATTCAATGCTGTATCCGGCTTCATAATTTAGCTGTTTCAGAGAAAGTCCCCTTACTTGAGGTTGTGGTTGTACAGAACATCAATGACAATGCCGTGTTTAACGCAAACGCACCAAGGAGAGCACAGGATGTGCGCATTCAAGTTGCAAATTTATTTTAACAATTCATCTATTCATTAAATCACACACTTACATTGTAATAAAGAACATGACTACTTTATCATTTTGTGTTCAAAGTTATTAAATGCCAAATTTTTTTTCAAATGCCGCTGCTATCCTCTTTAGGGCATCTGCTTTTCTCTCCTCCGCGATGGCTCTTCTCTCCTTCACTTCAATCAGATTCAGCATAAACTCAGCGTCGGGGTCGCTGGCCGTGTCTTGATTTTTAATGAAAAGTTTTATAATCAGAACAATGTCAATTGAAACAGAAGAAAATCAAATAAAATCATATGTGTAATATGAATAGTTAAAAGCGCATGAATGAAGTTGAAACAGTTCACTAGGGGTTTTTTCTTAACAAACGTAAAATTACGCGAAAATTAAAAATGAAGGATTGTTAAATACATTTTTAATTCATTTTCATAGCGTTGGCATTGTTTTTTTTTTACCTTTACGTTTAGATCCATACAGAGTTGAAGCAAAGAATGTGTTGGTGGAAGGCCCGGACACATGTACACTTGGAGCTTCTTCCGGAACGTCAACTTCTTCTACTATATACAAACATACATTTTTTAATTTGAAAAAAAAAATCAATATTTCAAATCTACCACTTATGTGTTCCGCGTGTGATTTATTACAAAAATTTTTATGATTTAAAATTAATAAGTATATTATATAATAAGTATAATTATACAAACCAATGAAGGATGGCATTCCAGCGGAAATTTCCGATGGGACTGCAGTGCATGATAAGGCTAAAGTTATCTGTCACAAAGCAATACTAGTATTTAGATATCATATATTTCAATTTTTTTTATACTACAACTACTGTATACTACAGTAATACTAAATATACAAAGCATGGAAAATCAAATAGTATATGAAGCAAAAGTCGGGAAGGCAACATTATGAGGTTATAAAAATACATGTAGTGAACGTATAGTTTACAATGTACATGCATGTACCATGTATTTATACATACTTGTTTCAGAATAACTGGCAAAGGCAGTATCAACCCCTCCGTCAATCCAAGAGATAAGTTCATCCGGTATAATCAGGGACGTATATACTTAGTATATACGTCCCTGGTATAATTGACAAAATCTAGCAATAAAAACAAAAAAATAGTGGTTGCCTTTTTCAATTTATTAATCTAAACGGTGCGAAACATTAATGAAAAAATAATTATGTCAGTATCAGAAACTCATCTTAGCAACGATCGAAAAAAAAAATTTCGGATACGTAATACATATAATTATATAAATTTTAGGTAAATATTAGAAAACACATACGTCAAGTTCCCATGCCTTGAAAACAGATTCCGGGGGAGGCCCTCCCGCCCGTTCTCTTCGTCTGGTATTTTCTACTGGCTTCTTTCTTCTTTACAATGGATCTTGCATCTTTCCATTTCTTTTTTATTTCTTCTGTTTTCCTCTTGCACAAGGCAGAAGAAGAATTTATTCTGCAGTAAAATTTTAACACTAAATATATTTTTGAATCCCCAGTCTACCTTCATTTGCATATCTTTTGTCCAATTTAGTTAGGTTTTTGACCATAAATATACATTATATGTAACATGTAGACATGAACAAATTGTAATCAAATCGGAGATGTTATTATATTTTTGTTGATCGTTATTTTAAAAACCTAAATGCTTACTGCTTTGTGATGTCTTCCCATAGAGCTTTCTTTTTCTCGTTTGTCACTGATGCCGACAGTTTTGCAAATAATACATCTTTGTTTTCAATTACACAAGATGTTAGAATTTTCATTTCATCATCAGTCCAGTTTGGCTTACGTTTTTTACTCTCCGAAGACATTTTGATTGTACAGAATCAATAGCGAATATTGCAGACGACAATATCGATATTTACATGTTTGTTTGTTACGAATTTCACATTATTTAAGAAAACGCTATGGAAATCAACATGACAGATCAGAGAGAGAGAGAGAGAGAGAGAGAGAGAGAGAGAGAGAGAGAGAGAGAGAGAGAGAGAGAGAGAGAGAGAGGTTTCTTGAACCTTTATTTCACTACAAAACACAGTTGCAAATGTATTCCTTTCAACATAATTCAATCTACGATTTATTTTCAATCTAAATATGTTTCAACGCTTTTAAGTTTTTATTATAGACCTCAAAACAAATATTGCAATAAATAATAAAGAAGAATATGTGATCTTTTCCATATATCTTTTCAATGAACATCAAACAAATTTCTCTCTCTCTCTCCGTTTATGATATGTATGCGCATGTGCATAAGCTCGTTGTCAAGGACGTAAGTCTGGCCTGATACTAGTATTTACGGCCAACCGTACGCCTCTTAGTGAAACGCAGTTTACGCAGGGCTAAATTTTGGCGTACG
Source organism: Magallana angulata (assembly GCF_025612915.1). Lineage (NCBI taxonomy): Eukaryota > Metazoa > Mollusca > Bivalvia > Ostreida > Ostreidae > Magallana > Magallana angulata. The sequence continues at coordinate 31,148,005 of NC_069120.1, forward strand.
CCTCGAGGCCTAACTTAAGTTTGGTCGTATCTTACGCCTTTTAGTGAAACGGGCCGCTCGGGCCCGTTTCATCAAAGGTCGTACGCCCAAGCGTAGCTCTACGCCGGTGTAAGTTCGGGACTAGCGCGCTATTTTGCGTTTCATCAAAGGGCGTATCTTTACGCCGGACTAAAGTTAAGCCAAAATTCTACGTCTACTCATGGGTAGGCGTAAGTTCCAAACATAAACAAAAAACATGGCGACTTTGCTCTTGCTCCGGAGACGTTATAAACATTCTCTAAGGAGGGAGAGGGTTTTTAGAGACCGCACAAACGTACTCGAAAGCTTAGATGACTTGGACCTTATTGAGAGGTATCGCTTTCCAAGACATGTCATCGTTGACATTATAAACAGCGTTGACCCCATTGTTGGGAGGTCCACGAGGAGAACTAATGCAGTTCCAACTTATACACAGGTACAAGAGCACTTCGAATTCATCCTGGGATAAAAATACATGAATTATTAAACAAACACAAAAGTATTTATTCATGTATGTGTGTTATAAAACTTTAATTCAAATTTCAAATTGTATTATTTATCTTTCTTTTTTTTTAATTATTACATAAATATTTTATATGATAAATAACTATATGCTGTTTTTATATTATATATTTATATTATACAAGGTGCTTGTGACACTAAGGTACCTAGGAAAAGGAGATTTTTATTCAGAGGTGGGGGACTTGCATGGCATTTCTCGTGCATCAGTTAGCAGAATTGTTCATGAAGATAGTCAGTTTTATACTTTGAAAAAATAATGATAACTAGAGCAAAGCTCGTTGCAAAGCAACGAGTGGGTCTTCCGTTAATGTCGGAAGCAAAGCTGGAAGTTCCTGTAAGAAATAGAGCTCTTAAACCAATAACAAAAGTAGCTAAAATAAAAAGATGAAAAAAACGAATTATTCCTGGTACGACTTAACAAAACCCGAATGATTTTAAGTACGACTTAACAAAAACCTTTTTGATTTTAAGAACGACTTAACCAAAAAAATCCGAATGTGTTTAAGTACGATTTAACAATTATTTTTGGTACGAGTTAACTTTACGATAAACATTATGCTATTTTTTAAACCAAGGACGCGGAATCAAAATTTCCGGAAAAATCAATTTTTAAACCCAGATAGCTCTGTAATGCATCGTCCGATTTTAAAACGGTTTTCAGTGTTAGATTCAGCTTCATAAGCTCTACAAAACACACATTTTTGTTTTGATCAGAAAATTCATTTTTTCGAAAAATTTGTTTCACTTCCGGTTTCGAGCGGAAGTGACAGATTTTCATTTCGAGCCTTATTACAGAAATAAATCGACCAAATCATAACCATTGAAAATTTCAAGCCTCTATCTTAAAGCGTTCTTGAGAAAAGTCCGGGACAAAATTACTTTTTGAAATTTTTAAAAATGACGTCACGTCAAAACGGAGTTGAGGTTCTCTATAAAACTTTTACATTTTTGAGGGACGCTAACTTGCAACAATCTCTGAAAATTTCATTAAAATCGGTTAAAAACCTTTTGAGTTATGAGGCAAAAAAGGAGTCAGAAGAAAAGAAAAAGAATAATAACTAGAGCAAAGCTCGTTGCAAAGCAACGAGTGGGTCTTCCGTTAATATCGGAAGTAAAGCTGGAAGTTCTTGTATGAAGCAGAGCCCTTAAACCAATAACAAGAGTAACAAAAATAAAAAGATGAAAAAATCGAATTATTCCTGGTACGACTTAACAAAATACGAATGATTTTAAGTACGACTTAACAGAAACCTTTCTGATTTCAAGAACGACTTAACAAAAAAATCCGAATGTGTTCAAGTACGACTTAGCGATTATTTTTGGTACGAGTTAATTTAGCTTTGAACATTACGCTATTTTTTAAACCAAGGACGCGGAATCAAAATTTCCGGAAAAATCAATTTTTAACCCCCATTATCTCTGTAATGCATCGTCCGATTTTCAAACGGATTTCAGATTCGTGTTCAGCATAACAAACTCTACAAACCTCGTAAACATTTTAAATTAAAACGAAAAATTCGAAAATTCGAAAATTTTAAAACACTTCCGGTTTAGACCGGAAGTGACGGAAACTAATTTCCAGTCTTATGTCCAAATAAAAACGATCATTGCTTCAACACAGAAAATTCCAAGTCTTTATCTTGAATCGTTTTTGAAAAACGCCCTGGACAAAATCACTTTTTTAAAATTTAAAAATTGACGTAACGTAAAAACGGAAGTGACGTTGTAGTTGAAAATTTAAGATCTTTGAGGCACAATAATGCTACATAATCCCTGAAAGTTTCATGTAAATCTGTTGAAAACTTTTTGAGATATTAAGCTTTGAAAAAGTCAGAAAAATAAAGAAAAAGAAAAATAATAATAATGAAAAAGAAACAATAGAATAACAAGAGGGTCTTCCGTTGAAAACGGAAGACCCTAATAATAACTAGACACGATCTCGTTGCGAGCAACGAGGAGGTCTTCCGTCCGATTTTTAAAAGGTAAATCACGTCATCGACTTTAATTTTCGACAACAAAACATGATATGGAAATAGGAGTGAAGTACTAATGCTTACCTGTAATGCTTTTTATAAGTTCTCTTACGTTGCTTTTTTAAATACTTGCATTTCTTTCAATTGAAATAGACAAGATTAAACTGTTTTACCTCTGGCCCCTAATATCCCTAGTTAGGTAACGCATGAGAAAATCATTATATTGTAAGGATATATAAACGTATTATACCTAAAGTCTGTCCCAAGATATTTTTGCCACACATTCTCTTAAATTATTTGATATTTGTAAATATCTCTTGATTCAGACGATGTTCATTCGATAGTATGAAAAAATCCCAAGATTTCCCTTTTGAACCGCCCCCTCTAGCTTGTCAGGTTTTAATACACGGCTAAAAAAAGAACGTCTACGGGGATTTTGCATTGCATCAGCCATTATAAAGCCCGGATGATAACTTTAAAAAATTGTGCTAGATATTCCGAAAGACTTCCGAATTGAGGAAAGATGTAAACATTCCCCATTTTAAATATCCGTAGGAAATCTGTTTTCGATCCTGTGAATGTTTACGAAGGAAAAATGGTAATTTGTAAATGAAGTTTGACCCCTAAAAACGTTATTACCTAATTACGTAACACATGTTAAAATCAATAGATTTCTTGGATACATAACAGTTGAGATCGACACAAAATTTTAAATTTTGTTTAATTCATGTGATTTTGAATGACAACAGTTGTGAATGGAATTGGAGATCATTGTGGAGAATAAGCAGGTATTGAAAATAATTAATGCACATGATCATGCACATGACAAATAAAGTGTCTTACACATGTAAATCTTAATGTTAAAGCTGCTTGGTCCGATTTTCAATAAAATAATTGTACGCTTTTAAACGATGGTTATGCTAAGTATGTGTGCAATAATATACGTTGCAGTACATGTAGTTTTCCCTGTCAATTAAGCCATATTTCAATGAAAAATTATGTACATGTTGAAACTCGTTGAATGCGGATGTTGTTTATTACGGCATGCTGCCCAATCCGGCGACATTATTCAGCCCCTTGACATTTTCCCATCATTTTTGTTTAAAAAAAAATTGTGCAATCCGGATCCTATCTATTCTGTTAACCGGCGCAATGAAAAAGCTTACTGCATATCATTAGTGAGAGTTATCTCCCGTAGTCCGTCCACTTATCGATCGATCGGCCTTCTGCGAGATATTAATGCTCAATTATTGACCAATTTTTCTGTCGTTGCTATTGATTTAAACAACTGTTAATATAGATCCAAAGAAGCAACTTTTTTCAGTTAATACCGTAAAGTCTTGTTATGAATTGCAATTGGATAATTAGATTATAGTTCACCCAATTTTTTTCAGGCCGTGATTCAGGATACTGCGGGAGTAAGACTGCCGATATCGTTTGTTATCCCCGTTGCATGGCTACACGTACAGAGTTGCATATTATTCTGTCAAAATGCTCAATTTTTTTTAAATATAAAATTCTCATTTATATTAATATTTATCTATTGTTTCCCTGCATCAAAACAGCCATCAGGTATTTCAGCCACCTGTTGACTTGTTAATGTTTTGTTTAACAATTTACGGTTAAGCATGCACTTTTCAGGTAAATCGGATGTTTGAAAGATTATCAATAACGACGATTTAATTGAAGGATTTCCATCGTATGTATTCCGTTATGGATTTATTGTTTGAAAAAAAATATTTAAAATGAAAATTTGTACCGTAAATAAGATCGATGAAATCTAATATAATTCAGAACAATTGAACATTTTGCAAGAATACACGATCAGGACCTACTGCATTAAATACTAAAATTAATTTGCAACAATATCCTCTAAACCGGATGTTGCCTAATCCGGCCATTTTTTTTTCAGAACCACCCTCCGCCGGATTAGACAAGTTTTGTTGTGTATTCGCAAAATAATCGACATAAAAGGGTTTTGTGTTATTTCGCCGCGTGTTTAAACTGGCCCCTTACGTCGAAGCTAGTATGATTGTATTACGACTTTGACATCTGTTTTTTTTTATATAATCTATTATAACATATAAAATATACAGCATGACTATTTAAACAAAAATAAAGCAGTGTACATTTGTTCATTAATAGTTTTGATGTTTACGTTGTTTATAATCATTGCAAAACATGCAGGATGAATAAACTCAATCATTCGGAGGATGAAACCCAACGGTTTCCTTTTTTAAACATTCCAATGATGTATTTTGGGGGGTTTTTGTATGCCCCAAATTTATTTTTGAAAAATTATTAGTCATAGGCATTAGATAACTGATATTGCCTGATTGGCGAATTTGATTTGCCTATTGACTCCATGACATCTACAATTTCGCTTAGTTAAACGTACACATTTTAAAAAAATTGTATATAACACTGGCGTCGGAAGCAAATTGAAAGTGGGGGGCTAGACTAATCCTCAGAAATATTGAGAAAAAAGTAATTCCCAAAATCATGGAAATCCTAATCCGTGGGGGGGGGGGGGGGGGGGGGGGGGCTGGACTGCATCTGAATCCAACTTCTCAGTCTTTCAAGGTATATTTAGGAACAATAATCTTTCCTGCGAGAAAAACTGGGGGGGGGGGGGGCTGAACCCTCTATCAGGCTATGTTTGTAATGGTTAGGTATAACTTTGCAAAAAAAGTGTGGGGGGGGGGGGGGTAAGCCCCCCCTAGCCCCCCCGGTTCCGACGCTTATGTATAAGCATGTACTCCAATCAGGTGTTGTACTTTACAGAACGTTTTTTACGCGATCGCCGAGCGCTTCTTTTTGGGGAAGAACAGTCCTAATCAGACAGCAAATACATAATACAGCATACAGTCGTTTTTATTAATATGATTATATATAATTTATGAATAAACTATTTAAGTGTGCTTGAATATGCAAATTTTAAAGCCAATTCGATTTGTATTAGACAATTAATCTACTAAGTCTAGTGTTCGCTACTCGATCTTCAACTGTCCGAATACAGTCAAAACTTTTACAATGAATGTACATGTACATTACATTTTTAAAACTCACATATTCTTTCAGAATCAAAAAAAATTAATTCATAAATGAATAAAATCAGCAATGAGTTTGCTTTTTAATGAATCTGACTAGCTACCACTGAGAAGAGGTTATACCAATAGTGTGACCCTTATTATTTTACGGCCTGAATGTAAATAAAACCTCAACTTGTTTAAAAATGGTTTGTTTTATCGTGCCCGTACCTACCGCAAGCATGTAACATTGGACTTCTTAAGCTGCCTTATCTCGAACGCTTTTTAAATATATTTCAACTTTTACTTACTACATCCTGCTTAACACACACACACACTCTCTCTCTCTCTCTCCCTCTCTCTCTCTCTCTCTCTCTCTCTCTCTCTCTCTCTCATAACTCATAAAAATTCTAATATTTTGTTAGCCAAATGAAGTATCACATTATCATAGATATGTGAATATCGCCTATATTTTGTTGAAATTGGTAGTGTAATGCATTTAATTCTCAGCAGCAAAATGTCACAAACGGACACAAGTGAATTTATTTACATTTCAAATCGTACGACTGTAAAACGTACAATTGTATTATATTCATTGATGGCAGCTTTTTTTCCCTTTATTATACGAACTATGATTTAAATCAATGGTTTGATGCATCGTTAACCAATATAATTGGAAATGAAAATAACAACGAATCAATGGGCATTGGAATGTGTGATAACGTATAAACACGAGAAGCATGTGTCCTACAGTGAATCGGCTGTCCACTAGCGCGGCATCTCCTCGGCCCGTGTTATGAAAATGAACACTCAACGTGGTGGGTTTGAACTGTTAACGTTTGCAGTTTGATAACTGAATTTTATTTTCCAACAATAAAACTGTTTCATGACATAGACAAGAACACAAAGAACGCCTTTTTTTCAATGACAGCCATACTATCTATTTTTTTTTTCAATTACGAGAGCAAAACAGCAATACTTCGTAGGTAATAATATAGTCTTTTTTTTATTTACTCTTTAATATCGTTAAAATCTGAATTCATTGTGTTTGCAGCTACATAAATAAACCCGTGTGTGCATTACAACAATGCGTATATCTTGTGTATTGGATAACGGCAGACCGCTCGCTAGTCCAGCCGCGACCTACAGTACAGCTCACGAGTATCCCGACAAAAACACCAACCACCGTGTTTGAAAGTCCACGCTGAGCGTGGAAGTGTCGGTACCTTTGATCTATTGTTCTCTGTTACGGCCACGAAACGAGAAAAAACACGGTGCAACACGGTGCAACGCGATGCAACACGGACAATAACACTGTGTAACACGCGGTATTTACCTGCGAAAAAAAGAGGATTTAGGAATAAAACTTATAAAGAATAAAATATTTATTGATGTACATAAGAGAATTAAAGAAAAAGACAAAGAAATAGAATTAATAAATAAATAAAATTTTAAGGTACGCAATTTTCAGACGTATGCGATTGTTACGGTTGATTTTTGTTGATATTAAGAACAAAAAAATCGAGATCGCCCACATAAAGGTTTGATCAAATAAAACACTAACATTTTATTTTCCTTTTAAAAATTCAAATACACTGTTCCATAAGTTTTTGTTTTTGTTTCAGTCCGTTTTTAAACGTAGTAGTAATCGTAGTTGCTGTAGATTGGCAGTTTCAATAGTGCATAGAATCATTTGTGATCTTCTTATACTCTATTCAACGATAACAAATCTAACGGGTTGTTGAAAACAACTGTACTTTCTCTAAATAATATAATTATTCAGCTTTATATTCATATTTTCAAATTTTCTTTCTTTTCTACATATGTGTGATGTACTTGTCCATGTAGTACCGCACGGTACATATTAATAGCGCTTAGAATCCGTGGATCGGTACTTGATAATTTTTAATTTCATCTTTATAAGCAACTTGAGTTTAGAAATTATTTGTGTTCCAAGAAACTACTCAGTATTGCAATAATTACTGTTTGATTGTTTAATGATCGTCATATGAGAGAGAGAGAGAGAGAGAGAGAGAGAGAGAGAGAGAGAGAGAGAGAGAGAGAGAGAATACTGGTATGAGTTTAATTTTAAGTACATTTCATTTGTAATTCAGTGTAAAAAGTTAGATTTATAGTTTCCCTTATATTGAACCCTTTTCCCTAAAATTGCGATAGAATCTATGCAGTCAGAGTCCACGTGCTATCCCTGTCAATCAAATCAGCCCGCGAGATAGATCACGTGCTCCTTCCATGCCTTTCATGATCAGGAATAAATGTCGTTCTTTTGTTTGTTTAAGTCCGCAAAATAGAAAAATGTTTAACAATGAAGTATTTAGTGTTTGAAATGTTTAGCTTTTTCATTCTTATACTGCATTTATGAGGGTTGGAATATTGCGCTGTAAAAAATCTCTCTCTCTCTCTCTCTCTCTCTCTCTCTCTCTCTCTCTCTCTGTGTACTTTTGTCTTTTGTGCAATCATTTTAGAATTATAAGAGTTCTATTTGTATGAATTTAATTCATTTATTTTAGATCCATGGGTTTAATAACGATTTCATCACAATGACTAGAAGTTTGCAAAGTATAGGATGTAATAAGATTTTTCGTTAAAATTTCGACGCCATTTCACATCACACATATTAGATTGGTTATAAAGTAAATAAAGTTGTGTTTGTTATAAATGCTTGAAAAAGTTACCGATATTATCTCATTCATCTTTTTAATCAATCAGGTTTTTCGTACATACATGTTTGTATACGCGGTAAATAATTTCTCATCGCAAGTTAATACTTTGTGAAATTCCCGCATTTATGGAGTTGCTGAATTCGGAATTGTTCTCCGGATCCACGCGCCGATAGTCTTACGTGAAGTAGTTTGTGTACACATCTACAGACACATTTTTTGTTTGTTAGAGATAAGGAAAAACCATGGAACTAACAAAGTAGAAGTAAAATATATTCAGACCATACACACGACGGGTTGTGATGAGTTACCAAACAGGTGTCCGTGGAAAGGTGTGAATAACGGCATCTCGAGTACACCTGTTCAGACGTCCAAATATACACACAGTTAGTTGTAAATTACAATGACACCTAACAAGACAGACAATAACACCTGTTGTGTATAGAACCCAAGATGAAAGACAATGTTGTGTATCTGATCAGCTTCCGTACAGGTGTATCGCACGAGTGATTTTTTCCATGTGAAATCACGGCGCCATTACCAGCTGTACGGAAATAAAGTTGAAAGTTATTTTATGAAATGCGGGTATATTTTTAGTACATGTACAGTGCTTGATTATAATTTAACAAGAGTATGTACATGTATTTATCTATAATCTAAAATATAAAAGAGATTTTTTGTTTATTTATTGCTACATAAATAGCTGAAGTCCAAATTATTCGAGTCACCGGTAATATGGGGTTGTTATTTAATACAGCACATCAACATGTTTTAAAAAAAAACATGATCTGAAATGTTTTCATTTCTCATTTTTAATTGGTTTAAAGTAAGGCTGTAAATTAATTAATAAATCAGAAAGTGTTTTCAGATATAACAGAAAATTAGACGTTTAAGCTCCCGATATTTTAATCGGATCGTCAGTTACAACATCAAGCGTGTTTAGAAAAAAAAACCACGATGAATTAAATTGATTTGAATTTTGATTATACATCAATTGATTATTAAATATATTTGGTGAATTTATTTCAATTTATTTAAGAACAAATGAATTAAAAGGTACCCATTTACGTCGAGTTTTCAGATCACAAAAAATAACTTCACGTTGACAGCCCCGACAATTTTCTGGGTCCGTGCAACTTAAGTCGACATTCATTTTTTTTTTTAAATATGAAAAGGATATATATGTTTCAACCCTTGTTTAGCCATAATTTATTTATTTCTAAACATACGCTATTTCTATCAACGTCTCAGGTAACAATATCCACGGAGTAACCCAGTGGCCACGGAGTTACACGGGCGGCCACCGTGCGACACGGTGCTTTTTCTTGAATTTTCCAATGCACATACACGGTGTCACACCGTGTACACGGTGCGACACAGATCTTTTTCCACCGTGTTTTTTACACGGTGGGTGTCGGGATACTCGTGAGCTGTACTGTATTTTCTCGGCCAAGGGCAAGGATCGGATACGTATAATTGTTTACATACATGAAGCTCGGAATACAGCTAGCAAGATTTTAAATGCGACTCAAATACATTGCATAGAAGCAATTCTTATACACATAATATATTTCCCTAGAAAAGAATTAAACTGTTTAAACACTTTCCGAATGCAAGCTAGTACACTGTCTATGGTATTAGGTAAAGGTATAATCTTTTTTATTTACTATTAAAATCATTAAAATCGGAAGTTTTGTGTTTGCAGCTACATAAAAAAAACCCATGTGTGCATTACAGCAAGACGCAAATCTTGTGTATTAGATAACGGCAGACCGCTCGCTAGTCCATTCGTGACCTATTTCCTCGGCTGCGGCAAGGGATCGGATACGTAATTGTTTACACAGTTCGGTATACAGCTAGATTTTAAATGCGACTCAAATGCATTGCATAGAAACAGTTCTTTTATCCATAATGTGTTTCACTAGAAAATAACTAAAATGTTTAAACACTTTCCGTGTGTAAACCGGTACCCTTTATGTCAGTTATACGCACAAATACCCCGTTTATTTGCCAAATAAAACACAAATACATGGTAACAAGTCTGGCTTTTTACACTCATATTACGCAATACCCGAACAAAATATTATTGTAACGACATAAATAAGATCATAATGAACAACTTTTGCCGCGACAGCCATATCGAAATCTTAACCGCTTTTGAGTTATAAAGTGAAAACTTTGAAGGGTTCTAGGTCCTTAATTTGAGGGGCCAGCCCCTTTTTCTAGGAGTCAAACAAAAGATCTTGTAAATATAAATTTTTGTTCTTCTACATGTCTTAACAAAATATTTGTGAGAAAAAAGATAATCTAAGAAAACCAAGCAAAATCACAACGCTTTTTTCATCTCATTTTTCGAGCCCTACCGAGCTTTAGCGCCTTTTGTGCCTGAAATTTATTAATGCCTTATTACATATCTACAATCTTTTGTCTATCATTCCTGAAATTTTGAACTTAATATCTTTTATAGTTTTTGATAACTCTCTTGGACAAGCCGACACTCTGAAAATCAAGAAAACGTCAATATTTCAAAAACGGAAATGACGTCATCAACCAAAAAAATTTCCGATCAAGTTTAAACTAATGTCAATAAGATCTGCAAATTTTATTAAAATCGATCAAACAGTTTTCGAGTAATCGCTGACACAAAATCGGTAAGAAAAAAAAAGGAGAAGAATGAGAAAAAAAAACCGAAGAAAAACAATAAGGTCTTCCGTTGGAAACGGAAGACCTTAACTAGAGCAAAGCTCGTTGCAAAGCAACGAGTGGGTCTTCCGTTAATGTCGGAAGTAAAGCTGGAAGTTCCTTTCAGAAGCAGAGCTCTTAAACCGATAACAAGAGTAACTCAAATAAAAAGATGAAAAAAATCGAATTATTCCTGGTACGATTTAACAAAATCCGAATGATTTTAAGTACGAATTAACAAAAACCTTTTTGATTTCAAGAACGACTTAACAAAAAAAATCCGAATATGTTCAAGTACGACTTAACAATAATTTTTGGTACGAGTTAATTTTACTATAAACATTACGCTATTTTTTCAAACCAAGGACGCGGAAACAAAATTTCCGGAAAAATCAATTTTTAAACCCCGATATCTCTGTAATGCATCGTACGATTTTTAAACGGATTTCAGTTTCGTACTCAGCATGAAAATTACTGTAAGATACGTACGTTTAATCTTTAAAATCAAAAAACATGAAAATTGAAAAAAAATGGTTTTTCTTCCGGTTTCGACCGGAAGTGTCCGAATTGAGTTTCCAGCCTTATGTCATAAGTAAAATGGTAGTTCTTCCTTCCCTGTAAAACTCGTGGCTTTATCTTGAATCAAAAAGGAGAAAAGCTCCGGACAAAATCACTTTTTAAAACGTGAAAAACGTCAATATCTGACGAATGTGATGACGTCATCAAATATTTTTTTCATATCATAGAGATCTTTCAAAAGCACATATATCCTGAAAATATCAAAGCAATCGATGCAAGCGTTTTTGAAATAATTGAGTTGAAAAAAAAATAAAAAGAATAATAACTAGACACGATCTCGTTGCGAGCAACGAGGAGGTCTTCCGTCCGATTTTTAAAAGGTAAATCACGTCATCGACTTTAATTTTCGACAACAAAACATGATATGGAAATAGGAGTGAAGTACTAATGCTTACCTGTAATGCTTTTTATAAGTTCTCTTACGTTGCTTTTTAAAATACTTGCATTTCTTTCAATTGAAATAGACAAGATTAAACTTTTTTACCTCTGGCCCCTAATATCCCTAGTTAGGTAACGCATGAGAAAATCATTATATTGTAAGGATATATAAACGTATTATACCTAAAGTCTGTCCCAAGATATTTTTGCCACACATTCTCTTAAATTATTTGATATTTGTAAATATCTCTTGATTCAGACGAAGTTCATTCGATAGTATGAAAAAATCCCAAGATTTGCCTTTTGAAACGCCCCCTCTAGCTTGTCAGGTTTTAATACACGGCTAAAAAAAGAACGTCTACGGGGATTTTGCATTGCATCAGCCATTATAAAGCCCGGATGATAACTTTAAAAAATTGTGCTAGATATTCCGAAAGACTTCCGAATTGAGGAAAGATGTAAACATTCCCCATTATAAATATCCGTAGGAAATCTGTTTTCGATCCTGTGAATGTTTACGAAGGAAAAATGGTAATTTGTAAATGAAGTTTGACCCCTAAAAACGTTATTACCTAATTACGTAACACATGTTAAAATCAATAGATTTCTTGGATACATAACAGTTGAGATCGACACAAAATTTTAAATTTTGTTTAATTCATGTGATTTTGAATGACAACAGTTGTGAATGGAATTGGAGATCATTGTGGAGAATAAGCAGGTATTGAAAATAATTAATGCACATGATCATGCACATGACAAATAAAGTGTCTTACACATGTAAATCTTAATGTTAAAGCTGCTTGGTCCGATTTTCAATAAAATAATTGTACGCTTTTAAACGATGGTTATGCTAAGTATGTGTGCAATAATATACGTTGCAGTACATGTAGTTTTCCCTGTCAATTAAGCCATATTTCAATGAAAAAATTATGTACATGTTGAAACTCGTTGAATCCGGATGTTGTTTATTACGGCATGCTGCCCAATCCGGCGACATTATTCAGCCCCTTGACAATTTCCCATCATTTTTGTTTTAAAAAAATTTGTGCAATCCGGATCCTATCTATTCTGTTAACCGGCGCAATGAAAAAGCCTACTGCATATTATTAGTGAGAGTTATCTCCCGTAGTCCGTCCACTTATCGATCGATCGGCCTTCTGCGAGATATTAATGCTCAATTATTGACCAATTTTTCTGTCGTTGCTATTGATCTAAACAACTGTTAATATAGATCCAAAGAAGCAACTTTTTTCAGTTAATACCGTAAAGTCTTGTTATGAATTGCAATTGGATAATTAGATTATAGTTCACCCAAGTTTTTTCAGGTCGTGATTCAGGATACTGCGGGAGTAAGACTGCCGATATCGTTTGTTATCCCCGTTGCATGGCTACACGTACAGAGTTGCATATTATTCTGTCAAAATGCTCAATTTTTATATATATAAAATTCTCATTTATATTAATATTTATCTATTGTTTCCCTGCATCAAAACAGTTCTCGCCATCAGGTAATTCAGCCACCTGTTGACTTGTTAATGTTTTGTTTAACAATTTACGGTTAAGCATGCACTTTTCAGGTAAATCGGATGTTTGAAAGATTATCAATAACGACGATTTAATTGAAGGATTTCCATCGTATGTATTCCGTTATGGATTTATTGTTTGAAAAAAAATATTTAAAATGAAAATTTGTACCGTAAATAAGATCGATGAAATCTAATATAATTCAGAACAATTGAACATTTTGCAAGAATACACGATCAGGACCTACTGCATTAAATACTAAAATTAATTTGCAACAATATCCTCTAAACCGGATGTTGCCTAATCCGGCCATTTTTTTTTTCAGAACCACCCTCCGCCGGATTAGACAAGTTTTGTTGTGTATTCGCAAAATAATCGACATAAAAGGGTTTTGCGTTATTTCGCCGCGTGTTTAAACTGGCCCCTTACGTCGAAGCTAGTATGATTGTATTACGACTTTGACATCTGTTTTTTTTATATAATCTATTATAACATATAAAATATACAGCATGACTATTTAAACAAAAATAAAGCAGTGTACATTTGTTCATTAATAGTTTTGATGTTTACGTTGTTTATAATCATTGCAAAACATGCAGGATGAATAAACTCAATCATTCGGAGGATGAAACCCAACGGTTTCCTTTTTTAAACATTCCAATGATGTATTTTAGGGGGGTTTTGTATGCCCCAAATTTATTTTTATTTACTTTGAATATTTCTAACGTTGAAAGGAGAGCACTTCCGTTTAAATACGTCTATAAATTTGTAAGATTATTCATTAGGTTTGCAAGGAAAATTATTTGATACTGTAATGGCCGACAAATCGGAACATGCAGCTTGAAGAAATTTCTCAACTTATTATACCTCGAAACGTTATTTCAAATCAGGCACCAAACAATGAAGGAAAATGGAAATATTCGGCGGATCCAAATGTTAAAATATTCTTATGATAAAAATTGGTATTTATGGCAAACAGATTAATCATTTTTTATCTCTTAAAGATATAATCGCACCTGTGTTTTGTATCCATCTCTTTTAAACTCTTTGTAGCCAAATCTGTCAAAATTCGTGGTCGTTTCACCCTCTTGTTGCAACCCCAAACCCCGCTGAAATGTTCACAATCGATGCGCTGATGGACGAAAGACTCGACTAGAAAAACTTGCTGCATGGGCCGTTTAACATTATTAATTTTAATGATGAATTCAGAAACTTTTACATTTCAAAAAGTGTCATTTTTTGTTAAGTTACAGGAACATTGTCATTCATGCACATAAAATTTGTACAAATTAAGTTATAAGTTATTCAACCAGTGTTTGAAATTTGAGACCGTTCTTGAAATATTTGGGAAAGAAATTTTAGGGGTCATCCTTTCATCTTCTTATCGGGCCCGTGTAACAAATTTGAGCCATTTCCGAATAAATGTGTGCACAAAATCGTTGATAAAAGAATGCAGGTAACGGGAGCTTTTAACACGGGAGCAGGGAGAGCTTTAAAACTCATATTTACATGTATTAATTTACCTTGTAAAATTATCAGTCATAGGCATTAGATAACTGATATTGCCTGATTGGCGAATTTGATTTGCCTATTGACTCCATGACATCTACAATTTCGCTTAGTTAAACGTACACATTTTAAAAAAAATTGAATATAACACTGGCGTCGGAAGCAAATTGAAAGTGGGGGGGGGGGGGCTAGACTAATCCTCAGAAATATTGAGAAAAAAGTAATTCCCAAAATCATGGAAATCCTAATCCGGGGGGGGGGGGGGGGGGGGGGGTCTGGACTGCATCTGAATCCAACTGCTCAGTCTTTCAAGGTATATTTAGGAACAATAATCTTTCCTGCGAGAAAAAGTGGGGGGGGGGGGGGGCTGAACCCTCTATCAGGCTATGTTTGTAATGGTTAGGTATAACTTTGCAAAAAAAGTGTGGGGGGGGGGGGGGCTAAGCCCCCCTAGCCCCCCCCCCCCCCCCCCCCGGTTCCGACGCCTATGTATAAGCATGTGCTCCAATCAGGTGTTGTACTTTACAGAACGTTTTTTACGCGATCGCCGAGCGCTTCTTTTTGGGGAAGAACAGTCCTAATCAGACAGCAAATACATAATACAGCATACAGACGTTATTATATATAATTTATGAATAAACTATTTAAGTGTGCTTGAATTTGCAAATTTTAAAGCCAATTCGATTTGTATTAGACAATTAATCTACTAAGTCTAGTGTTCGCTACTCGATCTTCAACTGTCCGAATACAGTCAAAACTTTTACAATGAATGTACATGTACATTACATTTTTAAAACTCACATATTCTTTCAGAATCAAAAAAAATAATTTATAAATGAATAAAATCAGCAATGAGTTTGCTTTTTAATGAATCTGACTACCACTGAGAAGAGGTTATACCAATATTGTGACCCTTATTATTTTACGGCCTGAATGTAAATAAAACCTCAACTTGTTTAAAAATGGTTTGTTTTATCGTGCCCGTACCTACCGCAAGCATGTAACATTGGACTTCTTAAGCTGCCTTATCTCGAACGCTTTTTAAATATATTTCAACTTTTACTTACTACATCCTGCTTAACACACACTCTCTCTCTCTCTCTCTCTCTCTCTCATAAAAATTCTAATATTTTGTTAGCCAAATGAAGTATCACATTATCATAGATATGTGAATATCGCCTATATTTTGTTGAAATTGGTAGTGTAATGCATTTAATTCTCAGCAGCAAAATGTCACAAACGGACACAAGTGAATTTATTTACATTTCAAATCGACGACTGTAAAACGTACAATTGTATTATATTCATTGATGGCAGCTTTTTTTTCCCTTTATAATACGAACTATGATTTAAATCAATGGTTTGATGCATCGTTAACCAATATAATTGGAAATGAAAATAACAACGAATCAATGGGCATTGGAATGTGTGATAACGTATAAACACGAGAAGCATGTGTCCTACAGTGAATCGGCTGTCCACTAGCGCGGCATCTCCTCGGCCCGTGTTATGAAAATGTACACTCAACGTGGTGGGTTTGAACTGTTAACGTTTGCAGTTTGATAACTGAATTTTATTTTCCAACAATAAAACTGTTTCATGACATAGACAAGAACACAAAGAACGCCTTTTTTTCAATGACAGCCATGCTATCTATTTTTTTTTTAATTACAAGAGCAAAACAGCAATACTTCGTAGGTAATAAAATAGTCTTTTTTTATTTACTCTTTAATATCGTTAAAATCTGAATTCATTGTGTTTGCAGCTACATAAATAAACCCGTGTGTGCATTACAACAATGCGTATATCTTGTGTATTGGATAACGGCAGACCGCTCGCTAGTACAGCCGCGACCTATTTTCTCGGCCACGGGCAAGGATCGGATACGTATAATTGTTTACATACATGAAGCTCGGAATACAGCTAGCAAGATTTTAAATGCGACTCAAATACATTGCATAGAAGCAATTCTTATACACATAATATATTTCCCTAGAAAAGAATTAAACTGTTTAAACACTTTCCGAATGCAAGCTAGTACACTGTCTATGGTATTAGGTAAAGGTATAATCTTTTTTATTTACTATTAAAATCATTAAAATCGGAAGTTTTGTGTTTGCAGCTACATAAAAAAACCCATGTGTGCATTACAGCAAGACGCAAATCTTGTGTATTAGATAACGGCAGACCGCTCGCTAGTCCATTCGTGACCTATTTCCTCGGCTGCGGCAAGGGATCGGATACGTAATTGTTAACATACACAGTTCGGTATACAGCTAGATTTTAAATGCGACTCAAATGCATTGCATAGAAACAGTTCTTTTATCCATAATGTGTTTCACTAGAAAATAACTAAAATGTTTAAACACTTTCCGTGTGTAAACCGGTACCCTTTATGTCAGTTATACGCACAAAAACCCTGTTTATTTGCCAAATAAAACACAAATACTTGGTAACAAGTCTGGCTTTTTACACTCATATTACGCAATACCCGAACAAAATATTATTGTAACGACATTAATAAGATCATAATGAACAACTTTTGCCGCGACAGCCATATCGAAATCTTAACCGCTTTTGAGTTATAAAGTGAAAACTTTGAAGGGTTCTAGGTCCTTAATTTGAGGGCCCAGCCCCTTTTTCTAGGAGTCAAACAAAAGATCTTGTAAATATAAATTTTTGTTCTTCTACATGTCTTAACAAAATATTTGTGAGAAAAAAGATAATCTAAGAAAACCAAGCAAAATCACAACGCTTTTTTCATCTCATTTTTCGAGCCCTACCGAGCTTTAGCGCCTTTTGTGCCTGAAATTTATTAATGCCTTATTACATATCTACAATCTTTTGTCTATCATTCCTGAAATTTTGAACTTAATATCTTTTATAGTTTTTGATAACTCTCTTGGACAAGCCGACACTCTGAAAATCAAGAAAACGTCGATATTTCAAAAACGGAAATGACGTCATCAACCAAAAAAATTTCCGATCAAGTTTAAACTAATGTCAATAAGATCTGCAAATTTTATTAAAATCGATCAAACAGTTTTTGAGTAATCGCTGACACAAAATCGGTAAGAAAAAAAAAGGAGAAGAATGAGAAAAAAAAACCGAAGAAAAACAATAAGGTCTTCCGTTGGAAGACCTTAATAACTACAGCAAAGCTCGTTGCAAAGCAACGAGTGGGTCTTCCGTTAATGTCGGAAGTAAAGCTGGAAGTTCCTGTAAGAAGCAGAGCTCTTAAACCAATAACAAGAGTACCTTAAATAAAAAGATGAAAAAATCGAATTATTCCTGGTACGACTTAACAAAAACCGAATAATTTTACGTACGACTTAACAAAAACCTTTCCGATTTCAAGAACGACTTAACAAAAAAAATCCGAATGTGTTACAGTACGACTTAACAATTAATTTTTAGGTACAAGTTAATTTAACCAAGAACTTGATACTAATTTCTTAACCAAAAACGCGGAATCAAATTTTCCGGAAAAATCATTTTTTGAACTCGTATATCTCTGTAATGCATCGTCCGATTTTAAAACGGTTTTCAGTGTTAGATTAAGCTTAATAAGCTCTATAAAACACATATTCATTTTTGATTTGATCAGAAAATTCATTTTTTCGAAAAATTTGATTCCCTTCCGGTTACGACCGGAAGTGACAGATTTTCATTTCCAGCCTTATTACAGAGGTAAATCGATTAAATCATAACCATTGAAAATTTCAAGCCTCTATCTTAAAGCGTTTTTGAGAAACGCCGCGGACAAAATGACTTTTTGAAAATTTTAAAAATGACGTAACGTAAAAACGGAAGTGACGTTTATACAGAAACTTCACAAACTTTTAGGTATTATAGTTGCACACAACCTCTGAAAATTTCATCAAAATCGGTTGTAAACTTTTTGAGTTATAAAGCCAAAAAGGAGTCAGAAAAAAAAATTAAAAAGAACTAGAGCAAAGCTCGTTGCAAAGCAACGAGTGGGTCTTCCGTTAATGTCGGAAGTAAAGCTGGAAGTTCCTGTAAGAAGCAGAGCTCTTAAACCAATAACAAGAGTAACTAAAATGAAAAGATAAAAAAATCGAATTATTCCTGGTACAACTTAACAAAATACGAATGATTTTAAGTACGACTTAACAAACACCTTTCCGATTTCAAGAACAACTTAACAAAAAAAATCCGAATTGTTCAAGTACGACGTAACAATAATTTTTAGTTACACATTATCTCTGAAAATTTCATTAAAATCGGTTGGAAATTTTTTGAGTTATAAAGCCGAGAAGGAGTCAGAAAAAAAAAAGAAAAAGTATAATAATAATAAAAAGAAACCGAAGAATAACAAGAGGGTCTTCCGTTACAAACGGAAGACCCTAATAAAAAGAAACAATAGAATAACAAGAGGGTCTTCCGTTGGAAACGGAAGACCCTAATAATAATAGAAAGAATCAATAGAATAACAAGAGGGTCTTCCGTTGAAAACGGAAGACCCTAATAAAAAGAAACCGAAGAATAACAAGAGGGTCTTCCATTGAAAACGGAAGACCCTAACTAGACACGATCTCGTTGCGAGCAACGAGGAGGTCTTCCGTCCGAATTTTAGAACGGATTTGACGTCATGGGCTTAACTTTTGACAACATGAACTGGAAATAGTAGTTGCGTACTAATGCTTTCCTGTAATGCTTTATAAGTTCTCTTACGTTGCTTTTTTAAATGCTTGCAATTCTTTCAATTGAGATAGAAAAGATTAAACGTTTTACCTCTGGCCCCTAAAATCCCTAATTAGGTAACGCATGAGAAGATCATTGAATTGTTAGGTTAAATAAAAAAAATTCAAACTGCGTAATTTTTTCAAAGTACGTTTATTTTGCTTTTGGAACCTATTAAAAATATCTCTCAGTAAATGACTAGATAGATAAAAATACTTTAGGCCCATCTTGATCCCTAATTTGAGGGGTCAGTCCCTTTTACTTGATATCAAATGAAAGGTCTTTTAATTTGAAACATATTTTGTTCAACACGTGTTTAGATATTTGTTACCGTTCCTGAGATTTACGGGAAAGAGAGTTTGAGGGACCAATTCATTATCACCTTATAGGGGCCGTTTAACGACATTTTGAAGGTTGAATATTGTTTAGTACATCATTTTGAGCATCTTTTCATCTATACTGCATTTCAAAAGATATTTCATTTCTGATATATTGGTGTTTAAATGTTGAACATTTGACCTCTGAAAACCTCTTATTACGTACGCATGATAAAATCATTACATTGCTTGGATACATAACTGTAAGATAACATTTCTGCTTTTATGACCTTTCACAAAATATCTCTCAGTAAACAGCTATAGATAACAGACTTTAGAGCCCTCTGGTCCCTTAATTTGAGAGGCAAGTCCCCTTTTCTTGATATCAAATGAAATGTCAAATATCAAATGATATATTGGTGATCAAAATTTTCAACGTTTGACCTCTAAAAATCTAATTACCTCATTACGTATCACATGATAAAATCAATAGATTTCTTCGATATATAACAGTTAACAGTTGAGATCGACTCAAATTTTTTACCTCACGTAATTTTAAATGACAACAGTTGTGAATAGAATTAGAGATCACTTTGGAGAAATAAACAAGTATTGAAAATAATTCATGCCCAGGATCATGCACATGACAAATAAGTGTCTTACACATGTAAATCTTAATGTTAAAGCTGCTTGGTCCGATTTTTAATAAAATATTTGTACGCTTTTGAACGAGGGTTATGCTAAGAATGTGTGTAATGATATACGTTGCAGTAGTTTTCCTGGTCAATTAAGCCTTATTTCAATTAAAAAATAATATACATGTTGAAACTTGTTGAATCCGGATATTGTGCATTATTAAAAAATATTGTGCAATCGGGATCTTGTCTATTCCGGCCGCGATGCTTATAATTAGTGAGAGTTATCTCCCGTAGTCCGGTCACTTATCGATCGATCGGCCTTCTGCGAGATAATTAATGCTCAATTATCGACAATTGTTTCTGTCGTAGCTATTGATTTAAACAACTGTGGATAAAGATCCAAACTAGCAGCTCATTTCAGTTTATACCGTTAAGTCTTGTTAAAAATAAATACGCATTTTTTGCCAAAATTAGATAGGTAGATTATAATTCACCCCATTTTTTTAAGGCCGTGATTCAGGATACCGTGGGAGTAAAACTGCCGATATCGTTTGTTATCCCCGTTGTATGGGTACACGTACAAAGTTGCATATTATTCTGTCAAAATTCTCAATTTTTTATATATAAAATTCTCATTTATATATAAATATTAATCTATTGTTTCCTGCATAATAACAGTTCTCGTCATTAATTCGTTCAGCCCACTGTTGACTTGTTAATGTTTATTAGCAATTACCGGTTAAGAATTTTCAGGTTAATCGGATGTTTGAAAAATTATCAATTACGATTGAAAAAGCATTTCCATCGTATGTATTCCGTTATGGATTTATTGCCCCCCCCCCCCCCCGAAAAAAAATGAAAATGAAAATAGGTACCGTAAATAAGATCGATGTAATCTAATATATTTCAAAAGAATTGAAAATTTTGCAAGAATACACGATCAAGACCTACTGCAATGAATACTATAATTATTTTGAAACAAATATCTTTAAAAGGAAGTTGGCCATTCCTGCCAAGTTTTTTATCCACCAAATTAGACAAGTTTTACCGTACAATGTAAAAATTCATTTACAAAATAAACGACATAAAAGGGTTTCGCGTTATTTCGCCTCGAGTTTAAACTGGCCCCTTACGCCTAAGCTAGTATGATTGTATTACGATTTTGACAATAACAAATAAAATATACAGCATGACTATTTGATAAAAAAGTGTATACTTGTTCATTAATAGTTTTGAAGTTTACGTTGTTTATAATTGATGCAAAACATGCAGGATGAATAAACCCGGTCATTTGAAGGATGAGACCAAACAGTTAACCGTTCTAAACTATCCCATGATGTATTTATGGGGGTTTTGTATGCCCAATTATATTTTTTTACTTTGAATATTTCTAACGTTAAAAGGCTATCAATTCCGTGTAAATACGAGTATCAAATAATTTTCCATGCAAACCAAATGAATGATCTTACAAAGATGTAATGGCCAATCGGAACATGCAGCTTAATAAAAATGTCTTCACTTATTATACCTCGAAACGTTATTTCAAATCAGCATTTAACAATGAAGGGAAATAGAAATATTCGGCGGATCTAAATGTTCAAATATTCTTATGATAAAATTTTGTATTTATTGCAAACGTAGATTAATTATATATATTTTTTATCTCCTACAAGATATAATCGCACTTGTGTTTTGTGTCTATCGTTTTTACACTCTTTGTAGCCAAATCTGTCAAAATTCGTGGTCGTTTAACCCTCTTGTTTTAAACCACACTGAAATGTTCACAATCGATGCGCTGTTAAACGAAAGAACTATTTTATGACATAGACAAGATCACAAAGAACAATTATGT
Source organism: Magallana angulata (assembly GCF_025612915.1). Lineage (NCBI taxonomy): Eukaryota > Metazoa > Mollusca > Bivalvia > Ostreida > Ostreidae > Magallana > Magallana angulata. Next base: position 31,170,411 of record NC_069120.1, read on the forward strand.
AAGACCTTTTTTCAATGACAGTCATACTATCTTTTTTTGAAATTACGAGACCAAAACAGAATTCATTCGTAGGTAAAGGTATAATCTTTTGCAAAGAAATAAAGTCATGTGTGCATTACAGCAAGGCGCAAATCTTGTGTATTGGATAACGGTATAGCTGGGCCGCTCGCTAATCCAACCGCGACCTATTTCCTCGGCCGCAGGCAAGGGATCGGATGCTTAAAATTGTTTACATACACAGCTCGGAATCCAGCTAGATTTTTAAATGCGACTCAAATTCATTTCATAGAAACAGTTTTTCTATTCATAATGTGTTTTACTAGAAAAGTATTACACTGTTTAAACACTTTCCGCATGTAAGCTGGTTTACTGTCTATGGAAGTAGGTAAAATCTTTAAAATTGGAATTTTTCTGTTTGCAGCTAAATAAATAAACCCATGGGTGCATAACAGCAAGGCGCAAATTTTGTGTATCGGATAACGGTAGACCGCTCGCTAGTCCAGCCGTGACCTATTTCCTCTGCCGCGGGCAAGGGATCGGATACGTAATTGTTCACATACACAGCTCGGAATCCAGCTAGATTTTAAATGCGACTCAAATGCATTGCATAGAAGAAGTTCTTTTATCCATAATGTGTTTCACCAGGAAATAAATAAAACGTTCTAACAATTCCCGTAATATAAACTGGTACCCTTTATGTCAGTTATACGCACTAATACCCCGTTTATTTGCCAAATAAAACACAAATACATGGTAACAAGTCAAGCTTTTAACACTCATATTACGCAATACCCCAACAAAATATTATTGTTATGACATTAATTAGATCATAATGAACAACTTTTGCAGCGACAGCTATATCGAAATCTTAACCGTTTTTGAGTTATAAAGTGAAAACTTGAAAGGGTTCTAGGTCCCTGATTTTAGGGGCCAGTCCCTTTTTCTTGATGTCAAACAAAAGATCTCGTAAATATAAATCTTTTTTCTTTTACATGTCTTAACAAAATATTTACGAGAAAAGAGATAAACTAAGAAAACCAAGCAAAATAAGAACGCTTTTGTTATCTCAATTTTCGAGTCCTACCGAGCGCCGGCGTTTCTTGTGCTAGAAAAATATGAACGCGTTTGTTCAGAGAAGCAATCTTTTGTCTATCATCCCTGAAATTTTGAAATCGATATCTTTTGTAGTTTATGAGAACACTCTTGGACAAACCAACCCCTTAAAAATCATTAAAAGGCCAATATCTCAAAAACGGAAATGACGTCATCAACCAAAAAAATTTCCGATAAGGTTCACAACATAGTTAGTGAGATCTGAAAATTTCGTGCAAATCGGTTGAGCCGTTTCTGAGATATAGCGTGCACAAAAAACCGTAAGAAAAAAAAAGAAGAAGAAGAAGAAAAAGAATCCGAAGAATAACAATAAGGTCTTCCGTTGGAAACGGAAGACCTTAATAATAAGAATAAGAAAAAAAAGAAACCGTAGAAAAACAAAAGGGTCTTCCGTTGGAAACGGAAGACCCTAATAAAAAGAAACAATAGAATAACAAGAGGGTCTTCCGTTGGAAACGGAAGACCATAATAATAACAGACACGATCTCGTTGCGAGCAACGAGGAGGTCTTCCGTCCGATTTTAGAATTTGAGATATATACGTTCGATCTTGATTTTGCTATTTAACAGCTAAACATGATTTAGAATAGAAAAACAGGGTCTACATTCTGAGGGCCAGATACTATTTTGTTTCAGGGATAAGAGCTTTGTTCAACAAATGTTTTGAAATTCGTCACCGTTCAATAGATACATGTATCTGACAAAAAAAAGTTTTAGGGGCCAATCCCTTATCTCCTTATTGGAGCCGCTGAACCAAATTTTGAAGGTTGCATTTTGTAAAGTACATCATTTTGAGCATCTTTTCTTCTATATACTGCTTTAAAAAAATTTACTTTTTGAGATATAGCTGGTTATAGTTTATGGATTCTTGACCCTAAAATATCATTATTACATAACATATGAATAAATCATTACATTGTTTGGATACAGAACTGTAAAATTATAGCCTTTCATTGAATTTCCCTCAGTAAAGAGCTACAGATGAAAGATTTTAGAGCCCTTAAGTTCCCTAATTTGAGGGGCCAGTCCCCTTTTTGATATCAAATAAAAGGTCATTTAAATCTGAACACATTTTGTTCAACAACTGTTTAGAAATTCGTTACCGTTCTTGAGATATATGGGAAAGAACATTTTAGGGGCCGATCCCTAAACTCCTTATAGGGGCCGTTTAACGAAATTTTGAAAATTGCATATGATTTAATACATCATTCTGAGCATCTTTTCTTCTATACTGCATTTCAAAATATTTTTCCTTTCTGAGATATATGTGATCAAAATTCTGGACTTTTGGCCCCTAAAAACCCCTAATTACGTAACACATGATAAAATCATTACATTGCTTGGATACATAACTGTGAGATAAACATATTTGTTTCTATAACCGTTCACAAAATATCCCTCAGTAAAGGGCTACAAATAAAAGACTTTAGAGCCCTTTGGACCCCTAATTTTAGGGGCCAGCCCCTTTTTCTTGATATCAAATAAAAGGTCATTTAAATCTGAACACATTTTGTTCAACAACTGTTTAGAAATTCGTTACCGTTCTTGAGATATATGGGAAAGAACATTTTAGGGGCCGATCCCTAAACTCCTTAAAGGGGCCGTTTAACGAAATTTTGAAAATTGTATATGATTTAATACATCATTCTGAGCATCTTTTCTTCTATACTGCATTTCAAAATATTTTTCCTTTCTGAGATATATGTGATCAAAATTCTGGACTTTTGGCCCCTAAAAACCCCTAATTACGTAACACATGATAAAATCATTACATTGCTTGGATACATAACTGTGAGATAAACATATTTGTTTCTATAACCGTTCACAAAATATCCCTCAGTAAAGGGCTACAGATGAAAGACTTTAGAGCCCTTTGGACCCCTAATTTTAGGGGCAAGCCCCTTTTTCTCGATATCAAATGAAAGGTCTTGTAAATATAAACTTTTTTTGCATTACATGTGTTAACAAAATATTTTTCAGAAAATAGATAAACCAAGAAAACCATGAAAAATTACGACGTTCTTTTAGTCTCAATTTTCGGGACCAGGCGAGCTTTAACGCCTTTTGAGTATGACAAATTTGAATGCCAAATTGCACATCTACAATCTCTTGTCTACAATCCCTGAAAGTTTGAACTCAATATCTTTTACCGTTTAGGAGGAGATCCCTGGACAAGCCGACCCTCTGAAAATCACTAAAACGTCATTTTCTCAAGAACGGAAATGACGTCATCAAAATAAAAAAAATGTATATTAAGTTCGGACTAATATCAATTAGATCTGAAAGTTTCATGAAAATCGGTTCAGCCATTTCCGAGAAATCGCCTGCACAAATTTTGTAAGAAAAAAAAAATAATAATAATAGGGAAAAAGAAACCGAACGAAAACAATAAGGTCTTCCGTTGGAAAACGGAAGACCTTAATAATAACTAGACACGATCTCGTTGCGAGCAACGAGGAGGTCTTCCGTCCGATTTTTAGAAGGTAAATCACGTCATCGACTTTAATTTTCGACAACAAAACATGATATGGAAATAGGAGTGAAGTACTAATGCTTACCTGTAATGCTTTTTATAAGTTCTCTTACGTTGCTTTTTTAAATACTTGCATTTCTTTCAATTGAAATAGACAAGATTAAACTTTTTTACCTCTGGCCCCTAATATCCCTAGTTAGGTAACGCATGAGAAAATCATTATATTGTAAGGATATATAAACGTATTATACCTAAAGTCTGTCCCAAGATATTTTTGCCACACATTCTCTTAAATTATTCGATATTTGTAAATATCTCTTGATTCAGACGATGTTCATTCGATAGTATGAAAAAATCCCAAGATTTCCCTTTTGAAACGCCCCCTCTAGCTTGTCAGGTTTCAATACACGGCTAAAAAAAAGAATGTTTACGGGGACTTTGCATTGCATCAGCCATTATAAAGCCCGGATGATAACTTTAAAAAATTGTGCTAGATATTCCGAAAGATTTCCGAATTGAGGAAAGATGTAAACATTCCCCATTATAAATATCCGTAGGAAATCTGTTTTCGATCTTGTGAATGTTTACGAAAGAAAAAAGGTAAGTTGTAAATGAAGTTTGACCCCTAAAAACGTTATTACCTAATTACGTAACACGTGATAAAATCAATAGATTTCTTGGATACATAACAGTTGAGATCGACACAAAATTTAAAATTTTGTTTTATTCATGTGATTTTGAATGACAACAGTTGTGAATGGAATTGGAGATCATTGTGGAAAATAAGCAGGTATTGAAAATAATTAATGCACATGACCAGGCACATGACAAATAGGCTAAAGTGTCTTACACATGTAAATCTTAATGTTAAAGCTGCTTGGTCCGATTTTCAATAAAATAATTGTACGCTTTTAAACGATGGTTATGCTCAGTATGTGTGCAATAATATACGTTGCAGTAGTTTTCCCTGTCAATTAAGCCATATTTCAATGAAAAAATTATGTACATGTTGAAACTCGTTGAATCAGGGTGTTGTTTATTACGGCATGCTGCCCAATCCGGCAACATTATTCAGCCCCTTGACATTTTCCCATCATTTTTGTTTAAAAAAAATTGGTGTAATCCGGATCCTATCTATTCTGTTAACCGGCGCAATGAAAAAGCCTACTGCTTATTATTAGTGAGAGTTATCTCCCGTAGTCCGTCCACTTATCGATCGATCGGCCTTCTGCGAGATATTAATGCTCAATTATTGACCAATTTTTGTGTCGTTGCTATTGATTTAAACAACTGTTAATATAGATCCAAAGTAGCAACTTTTTTCAGTTAATACCGTAAAGTCTTGTTATGAATTGCAATTAGATAATTAGATTATAGTTCACCCAATTTTTTTCAGGCCGTGATTCAGGATACTGCAGGAGTAAGACTGCCGATATCGTTTGTTATCCCCGTTGCATGGCTACACGTACAGAGTTGCATATCATTCTGTCAAAATGCTCAATTTTTTTATATAAAATTCTCATTTATATTAATATTTATCTATTGTTTCCCTGCATCAAAACAGTTCTCGCCATCAGGTATTTCAGCCACCTGTTGACTTGTTAATGTTTTGTTTAACAATTTACGGTTAAGCATGCAATTTTCAGGTAAATCGGATGTTTGAAAAATTATCAATAACGACGATTTAATTCAAGGATTTCCATCGTATGTATTCCGTTATGGATTTATTGTTTTAAAAAAAATATTTAAAATGAAAATTTGTACCGTAAATAAGATCGATGAAATCTAATATAATTCAGAACAATTGAAAATTTTGCAAGAATACACGATCAGGACCTACTGCATTAAATACTAAAATGAATTTGCAACAATATCCTCTAAACCGGATGTTGCCTTATCCGGCCATTTTTTTTTTCAGAACCACCCTCCGCCGGAATAGACAAGTTTTGTTGTGTATTCGCAAAATAATCGACATAAAAGGGTTTTGCGTTATTTCGCCGCGTGTTTAAACTGGCCCCTTACGTCGAAGCTAGTATGATTGTATTACGACTTTGACATCTGTTTTTTTTATATAATCTATTATAACATATAAAATATACAGCATGACTATTTAAACAAAAATAAAGCAGTGTACATTTGTTCATTAATAGTTTTGATGTTTACGTTGTTTATAATCATTGCAAAACATGCAGGATGAATAAACCCAATCATTCGGAGGATGAAATTTAACCCAACGGTTTCCTTTTTTAAACATTCCAATGATGTATTTTGGGGGTTTTTGTATGCCCCAAATTTATTTTTATTTACTTTGAATATTTCTAACGTTGAAAGGAGAGCACTTCCGTTTAAATACGTCTATAACTTTGTAAGATTTTTCATTAGGTTTGCAAGGAAAATTATTTGATACTGTAATGGCCGACAAATCGGAACATGCAGCTTGAAGAAATTTCTCAACTTATTATACCTCGAAACGTTATCTCAAATCAGGCACGGAAATGGAAATATTCGGCGGATCCAAATGTTAAAATATTCTTATGATAAAAATTGGTATTTATGGCAAACAGATTAATCATTTTTTTTATCTCTTACAAGATATAATCGCACCTGTGTTTTGTATCCATCTCTTTTAAACTCTTTGTAGCCAAATCTGTCAAAATTCGTGGTCGTTTCACCCTCTTGTTGTAACCCCAAACCCCGCTGAAATGTTCACAATCGATGCGCTGATGAACGAAAGACTCGACTAGAAAAACTTGCTGCATGGGCCGTCTAACATTATTTATTTTAATGATGAATTCAGAAACTTTTACATTTCAAAAAGTGTCATTTTTTGTTAAGTTACAGGAACATTGTCACTCATGCACATAAAATTTGTACAAAATAAGTTATAAGTTATTCAACCAGTGTTTGAAATTTGAGACCGTTCTTGAAATATTTGGGAAAGAAATTTTAGGGGTCATCCTTTCATCTTCTTATCGGGCCCGTGTAACAAATTTGAGCCATTTCCGAATAAATGTGTGCACAAAATCGTTAATAAAAGAATGCAGGTAACGGGAGCTTTTAACACGGGAGCAGGGAGTGCTTTAAAACACATATTTACATGTATTAATTTACCTTGTAAAAGTATCAGTCATAGGCATTAGATAACTGATATTGCCTGATTGGCGAATTTGATTTGCCTATTGACTCCATGACATCTACAATTTCGCTTAGTTAAACGTACACATTTTAAAAAAAATGTATATAAGCATGTACTCCAATCATGAGGTGTTGTACTTTACAGAACGTTTTTTACGCGATCGCCGAGCGCTTCTTTTTGGGGAAGAACAGTCCTAATCAGACAGCAAATACATAATACAGCATACAGACGTTTTTATTAATATACTTATATATAATTTATGAATAAACTATTTAAGTGTGCTTGAATATGCAAATTTTAAAGCCAATTCGATTTGTATTAGACAATTAATCTACTAAGTCTAGTGTTCGCTACTCGATCTTCAACTGTCCGAATACAGTCAAAACTTTTACAATGAATGTACATGTACATTAAATTTTTAAAACTCACATATTCTTTCAGAATCAAAAAAGAATTAATTCATAAATGAATAAAATCAGCAATGAGTTTGCTTTTTAACGAATCTGACTACCATTGAGAAGAGGTTATACCAATATTGTGACCCTTATTATTTTACGGCCTGAATGTAAATAAAACCTCAACTTGTTTAAAAATGGTTTGTTTTATCGTGCCCGTACCTACCGCAAGCATGTAACATATTGGACTTTTTAAGCTGCCTTATCTCGAACGCTTTTTAAATATATTTCAACTTTTACTTACTACATCCTGCTTAACTCTCTCTCTCTCTCATAACTCATAAAAATTCTAATATTTTGTTAGCCAAATGAAGTTTCACATTATCATAGATATGTGAATATCGCCTATATTTTGTTGAAATTGGTAGTGTAATGCATTTAATTCTCAGCAGCAAAATGTCACAAACGGACACAAGTGAATTTATTTACATTTCAAATCGTACGACTGTAAAACGTATTATATTCATTGATGGCAGCTTTTTTTCCCTTTATTATACGAACTATGATTTAAATCAATGGTTTGATGCATCGTTAACCAATATAATTGGAAATGAAAATAATAACAACGAATAAATGGGCATTGGAATGTGTGATAACGTATAAACACGAGAAGCATGTGTCCTACAGTGAATCGGCTGTCCACTAGCGCGGCATCTCCTCAGCCAGTGTTATGAAAATGTACACTCAACGTGGTGGGTTTGAACTGTTAACGTTTGCAGTTTGATAACTGAATTTTATTTTCCAACAATAAAACTGTTTCATGACATAGACAAGAACACAAAGAACGCCTTTTTTTCAATGACAGTCATACTATCTATTTTTTTTTTTTAATTACGAGAGCAAAACAGCAATACTTCGTAGGTAATAATATAGTCTTTTTTTTATTTACTCTTTAATATCGTTAAAATCTGAATTCATTGTGTTTGCAGCTACATAAATAAACCCGTGTGTGCATTACAACAAGGTGCATATCTTGTGTATTGGATAACGGCAGACCGCTCGCTAGTCCAGCCGCGACCTATTTTCTCGGCCGCGGGCAAGGATCGGATACGTATAATTGTTTACATACAAGAAGCTCGGAATACAGCTAGCAATATTTTAAATGCGACTCAAATACATTGCATAGAAGCAATTCTTATACACATAATATATTTCCCTAGAAAAGAATTAAACTGTTTAAACACTTTCCGAATGCAAGCTAGTACACTGTCTTTGGTAGTAGGTAAAGGTATAATCTTTTTTATTTACTATTAAAATCATTAAAATCGGAAGTTTTGTGTTTGCAGCTACATAAAAAACCCCATGTGTGCATTACAGCAAGACGCAAATCTTGTGTATTAGATAACGGCAGACCGCTCGCTAGTCCATTCGTGACCTATTTCCTCGGCTGCGGCAAGGGATCGGATACGTAATTGTTCACATACACAGTTCGGTATACAGCTAGATTTTAAATGCGACTCAAATGCATTGCATAGAAATAGTTCTTTTATCCATAATGTGTTTCACTAGAAAATAACTAAAATGTTTAAACACTTTCCGTGTGTAAACCGGTACCCTTTATGTCAGTTATACGCACAAATACCCCGTTTATTTGCCAAATAAAACACAAATACATGGTAACAAGTCTGGCTTTTTACACTCATATTACGCAATACCCGAACAAAATATTATTGTAACGACATTAATAAGATCATAATGAACAACTTTTGCAGCGACAACCATATCGAAATCTTAACCGCTTTTGAGTTATAAAGTGAAAACTTTGAAGGGTTTTAGATCCTTAATTTGAAGGGCCAGCCCCTTTTTCTAGGAGTCAAACAAAAGATCTTGTAAATATAAATTTTTGTTCTTCTACATGTCTTAACAAAATATTTGTGAGAAAAAAGATAATCTAAGAAAACCAGGCAAAATCACAACGCTGTTTTAATCTCATTTTTCGAGCCCTATCGAACTTTAGCGCCTTTTGTGCCTGAAATTTATTAATGCCTTATTACATATCTACAATCTTTTGTCTATCATTCCTGAAATTTTGAACTTAATATCTTTTATAGTTTTTGATAACTCTCTTGGACAAGCCGACACTCTGAAAATCAAGAAAACGTCGATATTTCAAAAACGGAAATGACGTCATCAACCAAAAAAATTTCCGATCAAGTTTAAACTAATGTCAATAAGATCTGCAAATTTTATTAAAATCGATCAAACAGTTTCCGAGTAATCGCTGACACAAAATCGGTAAGAAAAAAAAAGGAGAAGAACTAGAGCAAAGCTCGTTGCAAAGCAACGAGTGGGTCTTCCGTTAATGTCAAGAGTAAAGCTTGATGTTCCTGCAAGAAGCAGAGTGTTTAAATCAATAACAAGCGCAACTTAAAGTAAAAGATAAAAATAAATACGAATGATACTATGTACGAATTAACAAAAACCTTAACGATTCTAAGAACGACTTAACGAAAAATAATTCCGAAGGTGTCAAAGTACTTAACAAAATCGAATTATTTTTGGTACGAGTTTGAACTTTACGCTATTTTTGAAACCAAAAACGCAGAATCAAAATTTCCGAAAAATCAATTTTTAAACCCCGATATCTGTTATGCATCGTCCGATTTAAAAACGGATTTTAGTTTTGTACTCATCATGAAAATTACCGTAGGTTACATATGTTTAATTTTTAATATTGAAAAACAATGAAAAACTAAAGCAATAGGCAAATGGGCCACATCGCTCACCTGAGGAACAATAGGTATGATAAAATCAGCTTAATGGAGTCACAATGCAAACTACCTGGACAATGTACAATAATACATGTAGATCCTCTATAAATAAAATCCATTTCCCCTCCTAAATATTCTTCTGTTTATAATCATTAGTTCCTTTTCTAAAAGGATGATTTTATATTGATTTTATAGTCATATCGCATGTTGAGTATTGCAGTTCTCAAAAAGATCCTTAACAATAGTTTATATATGGGATATTAACCTACATCAAACTCTGAATCTTCTTGTGAGGCCAAAGAACTGTCCTGGGGCCAAAGTCTTAACAATTATAAATAATCATCTGGCTGATTAGTTTCTGAGAAGATTTTTAAATATTTACTCTATATATTCCTATGTTAAACTTTGACCCCCCCCCACCCAATGTGGCCCAAACCTACCCCCTGGGTCATGATTTTCACAACTTTGTATCTACACTACCTGAGGATGCTTCCACATAAGTTTCAGCTTTCCTGGCTGATTAGTTTCTGAGAAAAAGATTTTGAAAGATTTTCTCTATATATTCCTATGTAAAAATCCATTCCCCCATTGTGACCCCATCATACCACCTGGGACTATGATTTGAACAAACTTGAATCTACACTACCTAAGGATGCTTCCACTTTAATTTGAGCTTTTCTGGCCTAATAGTTTTTGAGAAGAAGATTTTCAAAGATTTTCTCTATATATTCCTATGTAAAACTTGATCCCCTCTTGTGGCCCCTCCCTACCCCCGGGGACCATGATTTGAACAAACTTGAATTTACACTACCTGAGGATGCCTCCACACAAGTTTAAGCTTTTCAGGCCGAATAGTTTTTGAGAAGAAGATTTTTGAAAAATACCAACAAATTTTCAATAATTCTCAATTATCTCCCCTTTAAAGAGGGCGTGTCCCTTCATTTGAACAAACTTGAATCCCCTTCACCTAGTGGTGGTGCTTAGTGCCAAATTTGGTTGAAATCTGCCCAGTGGTTCTTGAGAAGAAGATGAAAATATGAAAAGTTTACAACAACGACAACGACAAATTGTGATCAGAAAAGCTCACTTGAGCCTTTGGCTCAGGTGAGCTAAAAACAAAATAAAGAAAACATAATTGCATACTTTTATTGAAAAACAAATTTTCACAGCTAACAATTGTAAATTACTTTAAACAGCCATAATTTTGTTTGTTATAATTTCTTATCAAACACAAACCACAACAAGGCATGATGCTTTCTTAAAGTTCCATTACAGTAACTGTTCATGAATTATCCGATTATATTTAATTTGAATTACTGGTAAATAGTCTGTAGAACACATTAAGGAATATGCATGTGGGTAGAGGTGACAGGTTAACCTCAAGAGCTGAAAAGAATCAACAGGTAAAAACCATGTGGCCACCAATAGCTGAAATTAAAAAAATCAATAAGCTGTGTTAATACATGTACCGGTACTAATAATAGCTGTGTTTACATTAACATATGCATAGTATTTCTGAAAAACAATACACTGACCATGCAGTGTAATTAGTATGACATATCCCGATACGTGACATTAGATGGCACAGGACAGTTTTTTTGATACATTTCATTGTAGCCTGGGGACGTGTGTCTTTGGAACCCTGTAACTAAAATTTCCTCAGTTCCCATTCAGCACAAATACCTTTAATTCACTCTTTATAAGGCCAATCACCAATTTCTGAAGAAAATTACTAGTCAAAACCTGTAAAATTTTCTACATACTGATTTTTATGAGATTTTGACCCTTCCATATTTTGCTAATTTTTCATGATTTTTCAGCTTTTTAGACCTCCCCCAGCCAATTCCCTGCAAAGGGTTGACCTTCCGTACCATGTGCATGTTGCACCATCACATGTCAGAAACTTACCGGTGTATAGTTTATAATGCCCCATCCACCTACTTTTCGTGTTATTTACCCTCCCGTCTGTAACTTGCATCTTCACTGTCTAAAGTCAACACGACAGTCATAGCCGCAGGTTTCGCATTTTACTTCTGAATCTCATGTACCTTACATATGGGGCCTACATATTGCATATCAATTTCAACAAAAGACATCCCTCTAACTAATGATAATCATTAAAAATCATTTCATGAATTTTAGCAACACTCATAAGCCTTCAAGTACAGCAACTCTCTATTTTACAAAAATATTGACGGGTACTTTATCCGAAACTGTCCCTTGCTACCTTTAACTTACACTAACATTCTCTGAAAAGTCATCTTGTCTTAAACTTACAAAGCTTATGCTATTCTGAGAAAAAGTATACCTCATTTTGCCAATTCCATTAAGGATTAAGAAAAATATGGCCATTTAAGTGAACCCAGCATTTCCACTTTCCTCTATTTAACACAGATTCATAGGGCTCTCCATAAATAAAGCATCTTTACCTAATCTTATAGAGGTCAACTGTTGTTCAACCTCCCTAAATAAGAAACCTTATTCAAAACTACATACATATACATGATATTATCATGACAAAAGCATCACATCACTTAGAAATACCCTTACATGTATACCCTCCCCCTATTTTTTGATTTTCCTAGTAAGAAGTATTAGTTTGAACACTTTAACCTAATATTATGAAACTTGTGGCTATTCCCTTGAGTCATTTCTCACACTTATTTGAAAACAACGATCACTGATATTGAAAATTGATCTTTTCTTGATAAATGGATGAAATGTAACATTTTTTTTTCACAAAAAGACATGCCGCCATACATGTGATTTCTTGTTTTCATGAAACAGTAAGCTTATAATCATATTTAGTGAATATCTTATTTATTCTGGTTTCTAGTCTCCTTTTAACTTTGCTAAAATAGTAAGACCTACAAGTGTGATGTCTGCTCTTAATTAAAATGAAATTAAATCACAACCAGGTACCTGGGGACGGATGAGAATTCCATGATAAATGTTCAAATTTTACATGTTTTCCTACATTTTTGATGCATATATACAATAAAAGGGTAAAAATATGTTGTTTCTTGATCATTTCGAGAGTAATTATTATAGCAGATGTTATTTCAAGGTCAAATGTACATTTACATACCCAACATGTAATGGTAATGGAGACAATTGGAAAGCGGGGGTGGCTTTTTGAATTCTGTAAATATATCTAAAATATCACTTTTGGATAGGAAGGAGCAAAAACTTGAGTTTTTTGACATATTGTATACTTTGATAACTGCATTTGTCTACATGTGAATTTTATTTGAAAGAAAAATATGCTGTTTAAAAAAAAATGAGTTATATAAGTCAGGTTGCTTCATGTTATTTCATGAAATCAGACAGCAAAATTGCTGCAGATTTATAATTTATATAATTCAATTGATCAAAACTCTTTTACAGTATTAATTCTTATCTCGGTAATTAACTTAAGCCTATTAATTGTCATCAGGATAGGAAATACCTACTCTCTAAGCCAATTTACTCTAGTGGTGGTCATTCTACACATTTAAAAGGGATTTACTTCCCTTGTATATTATAGCTAATAAATCATGTAATGACATATATAACCAACAAAATCATCCATTTTTCTTAAAATAGACTACTTTTGGTACAAAATCCACTCAAAATTACAGTAAAATGAGAAATATGAAAATACCATGTAGTCTTGAAACTTACACTAACATTCTCTGAAAAGTCATCTTGTCTTAAACTTACAAAGCTTATGTTATTCTGAGAAAAAGTATACCTCATTTTGCCAATTCCATTAAGGATTAAGAAAAATATGGCCATTTAAGTGAACCCAGCATTTCCACTTTCTTCTATTTAACACAGATTCATAGGGCTCTCCATATATAAAGCATCTTTAAATTACCTAATCTTTTAGAGGTCAACTGTTGTTCAACCTCCCTAAATAAGAAACCTCATTCAAAACTACATACATATATAAGATATTATCATGAAAAAAGCATAACATCACTTAGAAATACCCTTACATGTATACCCTTCTCCTATTTTTTGATTTTCCTAAGAAGCATTAGTTTGAACACTTAAACCAAATATTATGAAATTTAAATACTTCTATTCTGATCAATTGAATTTTTAAGCAGCGTGAAATTAAAACCATTGCAATTGATACTTTAGTAAAAATCATGAAATTTTAACACGTTTGAATTAAAACGACTTACAGTATTTCATATGAACAGCCTCAAAGTATAATTTTCTGCTTTACCATTTTTTTTAAATGAATTCTACTGGGGTTTTTTTTTGCAAATAAATTTAGCGAGGATTTTTTTCTCTTTTCTTATTAATGACAGGTTTTAAAAACAATATTATGTTTAGTATGTATAAAATTCCATAAACAATTTTATACAGCTTTGGATTTTAGTTGCACAATGAAAAAATGAGGGATTGCATGATAATACATGCTCATTTTGAAATCTAAAGCATTGTTGATTTCTTTTCCTAGATAGAGATATGCACAAAATGATGTTGCTCTGTGATGCTTTGCCAAGATTAAAAGCATGAGAGAGAGAGAGAGAGGGAGAGAGAGAGAGAGAGAAAGAGAGAGAGAGAGAGAGAGAGAGAGAGAGATCTGAGGCACATGTAGTAAAAATTATTACATACATTTGTCTTACTGTGTGCTGTCCTGAATATGGACTTTTTAAATATAACCCTTGCCTCGCCAGGTCCAAAAAACTCACAATAAACAGTTTACTTGTTTATTTAATGACGAGACATTAAAGGGTAAAAAACTGAAAAAACAAATAAAAACAACAATCACAATATGCTCATAACAAAATAGATGAATAAATTTCACAATAAATTTCGCAATTACAGATTTAGATTTGACAACATTTTGCATTCGAATTTCCTCTTCACCATGATCACAACGAAAAAATAGTAAACATTAGAAAATTTCACTGAAACATTTCTGAATTTAAGCAGAGCATACATTCACACAATATTATGATAAACTTACTCCATGGGGCCACAAAATCAAGTTGCAATTGAGCAATACATAGGACGACCGAGTCGTGAGCCACCAGGCTGACGTTGGCTAAACGTAAACAAAACATAAAACATGAAACCGTCCCGAAACGGCACAAAATGTTCCGGAAAGTGTCAGCACATACTGTAAAAATTGTTTACAATGTAGATGTGTTCTGCATGTAAAGTTTACCTAAAATGAATCAATAAAATTCAATATATATAAAAGATAAACTAATCTCAAAGAATTTACAATGTTCTGGAAAATAATCAAATCTTGAGAAGAATGTTTTATAGATATCAGGGAACATTAACCTAAAATCTGAACTTAAAGTTCTTTTCATCTTGCACTCTGTTTTACATGCTCTTTCACAGCCGATAATCATATATAACGGCGAGCCAGACAAAAGTTCTAATTTTAATTAGACTGAATATTTACCATGTCAAATATATTTATTTAATTAAGCACAAGCCTGTCTGAGTTCTTTAATTCATTAATTAAGTGGAGGTGATATGGTAAAGATCTGCTATATTCAAATATTTAGGGTAAAGTTATCATCATGCAAACATGCACTCTAATTACAACATTCTACTCTTGTGTGCCTTTGGACCCCCACCCCTTTTACAGTGTGTGGTGTGTTGTTCAATACAAAATAAGACATACATATACATAATAATAAATAGAAATTCAAAAGAGTAGTGTGCAAAACATACACGTGAAAATACATTGGACAGATAATATCCCGAGATTTCTCTGACTCAAATGCCCGCTTTTATATTGTAACGCACGTCAAAAGCGGAGGTTAGAGTCAGAGGAATGTCGGATTAGATTGAAAAGTGCACAAACACTTTGAAAAGAAAAAGTCAATACGACATATCCTGTATTGAAACATACCTTTATAATCTGTCATACGTTAGTTGAGCTGAAATTTCCACTATCGCCGTCTTGCAGGCCATTCTTCTGACACACCGCTATCAGCTGTTGTTCGCAGTCAAAACATGGCGAGTTGACATGGTGAATCGTACGATAATTATTTCGATTAAATCTAATAAGACTAATAAAAACTAACAACGTAATTATCGACCGAATTAACGAAATTGTTTCAATAAACACTCTGATTAACTATATAAAAAAGGAGTTCGGTTTTATGACCTGTACGAAATCTTTTCAGCAGGAGTTACTTTAAGTGTAAATTTTGCACTATTTTTTAAACCAATAACGAGGAATCAACATTTCCGGAAAAATCAATATTTAAACCCCGATATCTCTGCAATGCAGTATCCGATTTTAAAACGAATTTAAGTTTTGTATGTAGCTTTGCAAACTATACAATATGCATATAATTTTATGTTTTTATAAAGTTTTATGATCAGTACGAATTGTTACAGTAGAAGTTACTTTCAGTGTGAATTTTGTACTATTTTTAAAAACCAAGAACGCGGCATCAAAATTTCCGGGAAAATCAGTTTTTAAACCCCGATATCTCTGTAATGCATCCTCCGAATTTTAAACGGTTTTCAGCATTAGATTCAGCTTAAAAAGCTCTACAAAATACGTATACGTTTTTTGATTGATCAAAAAATTCAATTTTTCAAAAAATTTGATTCGCTTCCAGTTTCGACCGGAAGTGGCGGATTTTTATTATATATCTTCATTACAGAGGCAAATCGACCAAATCATAACCATTGAAAATTTCAAGCCTCTATCTTAAAGCGTTTTTGAGAAAAGTCCCGGACAAAATGACTTTTTAAAATTTTTAAAAATGACGTAACGTCAAAACGGAAGTGACGTTGTCTTTAAAACTTTAATATCTTTGAGGGACGATAACTTGCTAAAATCTCCGGACGTTTCATTGAAATCGGTTGAAAACTTTTTGAGTAATAAAGCAAAAAAGGAGTCAAAAAAAAGAAGAAAAAGTATAAAAGCTAGAGCAAAGCTCGTTGCAAAGCAACGAGTGGGTCTTCCGTTAATGTCGGAAGTAAAGCTGGAAGTTCCTGTAAGAAGCAGAGCTCTTAAACCAATAACAAGAGTAACTAAAATAAAAATATGAAAAAAAAATCGAATATTCCTGGTACGACTTAACAAAATACGAATGATTTTAAGTACGAAGTAACAAAAACCTTTCCAATTTTAAGAACGACTGAACAAAAAAAATCCGAATGTGTTCATGTACGACTTAGCAATTATTTTTGGTACGAGTTAGAACATTACGCTAATTTTTAAACCAAGGCCGCGGAATCAAAATTTCCGGAAAAATCAATTTTTAAACCCCGATATCTCTGTAATGCATCGTCCGATTCGAAAACGGCTTTCAGTGTTAGATTCAGCTTAATAAGCTCTACAAAACACATATTCTTTTTCGATTTGATCAGAAAATTCATTTTTTCGAAAAATTTGTTTCACTTCCGGTTTCGACCGGAAGTGACAAAATACATTTTTTTGGTCAAATGCCATAAGTAAATCAACTCTACAAACCTCGTAAACATTTAAAATTAAAACGAAAAATTCGAAAAATCGAAAATTTTAAAACACTTCCGGTTTAGACCGGAAGTGACGGAAACTAAATTCCAGCCTTATGTCTAAATAAAAACGATCAATGCTTCAACACAAAAAATTCCAAGTCTCTATCTTGAAGCGTTTTTGAAAAACGCCCTGGACAAAATCACGTTTTTAAAATATAAAAATTGACGTAACGTTGAAACGGAAGTGACGTTGTAGTTGAAAATTTAACATCTTTTAGGGACGATAATGGTACATAATCCCTGAAAGTTTCATGTAAATCTGTTGAAAACTTTTTGAGATATTAAGCTTTAAAAAAGTCAGAAAAATAAAGGAAAAGAATAATAATAATAACTAGAGCAAAGCTCGTTGCAAAGCAACGAGTGGGTCTCCCGTTAATGTCGGAAGTAAAGCTGGAAGTTCCTGTAAGAAGCAGAGCTCTTAAACCAGTAACAAGAGAAAGTAAAATAAAAAGATGAAAAAATCGAATTATTCCTGGTACGACTTAACAAAATCCGAATGATTTTAAGTACGACTTAACAAAAACCTTCTTAATTTTAAGAACAACTTAACAAAAAAAAAATCCGAATGTGTCTAAGTAAGACTTAACAATTATTTTTGGTACGAGTTAATTTTACTATTAACATTACGTTATTTTTTAAACCAAGGACCCGGAAACAAAATTTCCGGAAAAATCAATTTTTAAACCCCGATATCTCTGTAATGCATCGTCCGATTTTCAAACGGACTTCAGTTTCGTATTCAGCATGAACAACTCTACAAACCTCGTAAACATTTAAAATTAAAACGAAAAATTCGAAAATTCGAAAATTTTAAAACACTTCCGGTTTAGACCGGAAGTGACGGAAACTAAATTCCAGCCTTATGTCCAAATAAAAACGATCAATGCTTCAACACAAAAAATTCCAAGTCTCTATCTTGAAGCGTTTTTGAAGAACGCCCTGGACAAAATCACGTTTTTAAAATATAAAAATTGACGTAACGTTGAAACGGAAGTGACGTTGTAGTTGAAAATTTAACATCTTTTAGGGACGATAATGGTACATAATCCCTGAAAGTTTCATGTTAATCTGTTGAAAACTTTTTGAGATATTAAGCTTTAAAAAAGTCAGAAAAATAAAGAAAAAGAATAATAATAATAACTAGACACGATCTCGTTGCGAGCAACGAGGAGGTCTTCCGTCCGATTTTTAGAAGGTGAAATGACGTCATCGACTTTAATTTTTGACAACAAAACATGATATGGAAATAGGGGTGAAGAACTAATGCTTTCCTGTAATGCTTTTTATAAGTTCTTTTACGTTGCTTTTTTAAATACCTGCATTTCTTCCAATTGAAATATAAAGGTTAAACTATTTTACCTCTGGCCCCTAATATTCCTAGTTAGTTAACGCATGAGAAAATCATTATATTGTTGGGATATATAAACCTATTATACATAAAGTCTGTCCCAAGATATTTTTGCCACACATTTTCTCAAATTATTCGATATTTGTAAATATCTCTTGGTTCAGACGAGGTTCATTCGATAGTATGAAAAAATCCCAAGATTTCCCTTTTGTAACGTCCCCTCTAGCTTGTCAGGTTTCAATACACGGCTAAAAAAAGAATGTCTACGGGGATTTTGCATTGCATCAGCCATTATAAAGCCCGGATGAAAACGTTGAAAAATTGTGCTAGATATTCCGTGAGACTTCCGAATTGAGAAAAGATGTAAACATTCCCAATTATAAATCTTCGTAGGAAATCTGTTTTTGATCCTGTGAATGTTTACGAAGGAAAATAGTAATTTCTGAATGAAGTTTGACCCCCTAAAAACGTTAATACCTAATTACGTAACACATGATAAAATCAATAGATTTCTTGGATACATAATAGTTGAGATCGACACAAAATTTAAAATTTTGATTAATTCATGTGATTTTGAATGACCATAGTTGTGAATGGAATTGTAGATCATTTTGGAGAATAAGCGGGTATTGAACATAATTAATGCACATGATCATGTACATGACAAATAAAGTGTCTTACACATGTAAATCTTAATGTAAAAGCTGCTTGGTCCAATTTTCAATAAAATTATTGTATGCTTTTAAACGATGGTTATGCTAAGTATGTGTGCAATAATATACGTTGCAGTAGTTTTTCCGGTCAATTAAGCCATATTTCAATGAAAAAAATTATGTACATGTTGAAACTCGTTGAATCCGGATGTTGTGTATTACGGCATGCTGCCCAATCCGGCGACATTATTCAGCCCCTTGACATTTTCCTATCATTTTTGTTTTTAAAAAATTGTGCAATCCGGATCCTGTCTATTCTGTAAACCGGCGAAATGAAAAAACATACTGCTTATAATTAGTGAGAGTTATCTCCCGTAGTCCGTCTACTTATCGATCGGTCGGCCTTCTGCGAGATATTTTAAATGCTCAATTATCGACCAATTTTTCTGTCGTTGCTATTGATTTAAATAACTGTAAATATAGATCCAAACTAGCAACTCATTTCAGTTAATACCGTAAAGTCTTGTTATGAATTGCAAAAATTAGATAATTAGATTATAATTCACCCCATTTTTTCAGGCCGTGATTCAGGATACTGTGAGAGTAAGACTGCCGATATTGTTTGTTATCCCCGTTGTACATTGTATGGCTACACGTACAGAGTTGCATATTATTCTAGATCTGTCAAAATGCTAATTTTTTTTAAAATAAAATTCTCATTATATTAATATTCATCCATTGTTTCCCTGCATCATAACAGTTCTCGCCATCAGGTGTTTCAGCCACCTGTTGACTTGTTAATGTTTTGTTTAACAATTTACGGTTAAGCATGCACTTTACAGGTAGATCGGATGTTTGAAAAATTATCAATAACGATGATTTGATTCAAAAAGTATTTCCATCGTATGTATTCCGTTATGGATTTATTGTTTCAAAAAAATAATTTAAAATGAAAATTGGTACCGTATAGATAAGATCGATGAAATCTAATATATTTCAGAACAATTGAAAATTTTACAAGAATACAGGATCAGGACCTACTGCATTAAATACTAAAATTAATTTGCAACAATGTCCTCTAAACCGGATGTTGCCTAATCCGGCCATTTTTTTTTCAGAACCACCCTCCGCCGGATTAGACAATTTTTGTGTATATCCACAAAATAATCGACATAAAAGGGTTTTGCGTTATTTCGCTTCGTGTTTAAACTGGCCCCTTACGTCGAAGCTAGTATGATTGTATTACGACTTTGACATCTGTCTTTTTTATATAATCTGTTATAACATATGAAAAATACAGCATGACTATTTAAACAAAAATAAAGCAGTGTACATTTGTTCATTAATAGTTTTTATGTTTACGTTGTTTATAATCATTGCAAAACATGTAGGATGAATAAACCCAATCATTCGAAGGATGAAACCCAACGGTTTCCTTTTTTAAACATTCAAATGATGTATTTTGAGGTTTTTTTTGTATGCCCAATATTTTTTTTTATTTTGAATATTTCTAACGTTGAAGGGAGAGCAATTCCGTGTAAATACATCTATAACTTTGTAAGATCATTCATTTGGTTTGCAAGGAAAATTATTTGATACTGTAATGGCCGACAAATCGGACCATGCAGCTTAAAGAAATTTCTCAACTTATTATACCTCGAAACGTTATTTCAAATCAGACACCAAACAATAAAGGGAAATGGAAATATTCGGCGGATATAAATGTTAAAGTATTCTTATGATAAAAATTGGTATTTTTGGCAAACATAAATTAATCATTTTTTATCTCCTACAAGATATAATCGCACCTGTGTTTTGTATCCATCTCTTTTAAACTCTTTTTAGCCAAATCTGTAAAAATTCGTGGTCGTTTCACCGTCTTGTTTTAAACCCCGCTGAAATGTTCACAATCGATTCGCTGTTGAACGAAAGACTCGACTAGAAAAACTTGCTGCATGGACCGTCTAACATTATTAATTTTAATGATGAATTCAGAAACTTATAGATTTCAAAAAGTGTCATTTTTTGTTAAGTTACAGGAACGTTGTCATTCATGCACATAAAATTTGTACAAAATAAGTTATATGTTATTCAACCAGTGTTTGAAATTTAAGACCGTTCTTGAAATATTTGGGAAAGAAAGTTTAGGGGTCATCCTTTCATCTTTTTATCGGGCCCGTGTAACAATATTTGAGCCATTTCCGAATAACTGTGTGCACAAAAATCGTAAATAAAAGAATGCAGGTAACGGGAGCTTTAAACAGGGGAGCAGGGAGTGCTTTAAAATTCATATTGACATATATTAATGTACCGTGTAAAATTATCAATCATAGTCATTAGATAACTGCTATTGCCTGATTGGCGAATTTGATTTGCCTATTGACTCCATGACATCTACAATTTCGCTTGGTTAAACGTTTACATTTTTAAAAAACTATATATATAAGCATGTACTCCAATCAGGTGTTGTACTTTACAGAACGTTTAAAAAATAACGCGATTGCCGAGCGCTTCTTTTTTGGGAAAAATAGTCCTAATCAGACAGTGAATACATAATACAGCATACAGACGTTTTTATTAATATATATATAATTTATGTATTAACTATTTAAGTGTGCTTGAATATGCAAAATTTAAAGCCAATTCGATTTGTATTAGATAATTAATCTACTAAGTATTATTTTTAACCATGTGTACTCTACTCGATTTTTAACTGTCCGAATACAATCAAAATATTCACAATGAATGCACATGTACATAAACTTTTTATAACTCACATATTCTTTCAGAATCAAAAATAAAAATAAAATTTGATTAATAATAAATTAATAAAATCAGCAATGAGTATGCTTTTTAATGAATCTGACCACCATTGAGAAGAGGTTATTATACCAATATTGTGACCCTTATTATTTAACGGCCTGAATGTAAATAATTTTTCAACTTCTTTAAAAATGGTTAGTTTTATCGTGCCCGCACCTACCACAAGCATGTAAAATTGTACTTCTTAAGCTGCCTTATCTCGAACGCTTTTTAAAAATATTTCAACTTTTACTTACTACATCCTGCTTAACCCTCTCTCTCTCTCTCTCTCTCTCTCTCTCTCTCTCTCTCTCTCTCTCTCTCTCTCTCTCAACTCATAAAAAATTCTAATACTTTGTTAGACAAATGAAGAATCACATTATCATAGATTACAGATACTTATGTGAATATCGCCAATATTTTGTTGAAATTGGTAGTGTAATGCATTTAATTCTCAGCAGCAACATGTCACAAATAGAAACAGGTGAATTTATTTACATTTCATCGTACGACTGTAAAACGTATTATATTCATTGATGGCAGTTTTTTCCTTTATTTTACGAACTATGATTTAAATCAATGGTTTGATGCATCGTTAACCGATATCATTGGAAATGAAAATAACAACGAATCAAAGAGCATTAAAATGTGGGATAACGTATAAACACGAGAAGCATGTGTCCTACAGCGAATCGGCTGTCCACTAGCGCGGCTTCTCCTTGGCCCGTGTTATGAAAATGTACACTCAACGTGGTGGGTTTGAAATGTTTGCAGTTTGATAACTAAATTTTATTTTCCAACAATAAAACTATTTCATGACATAGACAAGATGACAAAGAACGCCCCTTTTTCAATGACAGTCATACAATCTATTTTTTTTTTATTACAAGAGCAAAACAGCAATACTTCGTAGGTAAAGTTATAATCTTTTTCCATTTACTCTTTAATATCGTTTAAATCTGAATTCTTTGTGTTTGCAGCAAAATAAATAAACCCGTGTGTGTATTACAGCAAGGCGCATATCTTGTGTATTGCTTGCTAGTCCAGCCGCGACCCATTTCCTCGGCCGCCGGCAAGGATCGGATACGTACATGAAGCTCGGAATACAGCTAGATTTTAAATGCGACTCAAATACATTGCATAGAAGTAATTCTTTTACCCATAATGTGTTTCCCTAGAAAAGAATTACACTGTTTCAACACTTTCCGAATGCAAGCTAGTACACTGTCTATGGTAGTAGGTAAAGGTATAATCTTTTTTTATTTACTATTAAAATCACTAATATCGGAAGTTTTGTGTTTGCAGCTACATATAAAAATCCATGTGTGCATTACAGCAAGACGCAAATCTTGTGTATTTGATAACGGCAGACCCGCTCGCTAGTCCAGTCGTGACCTATTTCATCGGCTGCGGGCAAGGGTGGATACGTAACTGTTCACATACACAGCTCGGAATACAGCTAGATTTTAAATGCGACTCAAATGAATTGCATAGAAACAGTTCTTTCATCCGTAATGTGTTTCACTAGAAAATAACTAAAATGTTTAAACACTTTCCGTATATAAACGGGTATCCTTTATGTCAGTTATACGCACAAATACCCCGTTTATTTGCCAAATAAAACACAAATACATGGTAACAAGTCTGGGTGTTTACACTCATATTACGCAATACCCGAACAAAATATTATTGTTACGACATTAATAAGACCATAATGAACAACTTTTGCAACGACAGCCATATTAAAATCTTAACCAATTTTGAGTTATAAAGTGAAAACTTTGAAGGGTTGTAGGCCCTTAATTTGAGGGGCCAGCCCCTTTTTCTAAGTGTCAAAGAAAAGATCTTGTAAATATAAATTTTTTTTCTTCTACATGTCTTAACAAAATATTTGTGAGAAAAAAGATAATCTAAGAAAACCAGGCAAAATCACAACACTTTTTTAATCTCATTTTTCGAGCCCTACCGAGCTTTAGCGCCTTTTGTGCCTGAAAGTGATTAATGCCTTATTACATATCTACAATCTTTTGTCTATCATTCTATCAAAATTTGAACTAAATATCTTTTATAGTTTTTCATAACTCTCTTGGACAAGCAGTCCCTCAGAAAATCAAGAAAACGTCGATATTTCAAAAACGGAAATGACGTCATCAACCAAAAAAAATTCCGATCAAGTTTAAACTAATATCAATAAGATCTGAAAATTTTAATAAAATCGATCAAAGAGTTTCCGAGTAATCGCTGACACAAAATCGGTAAGAAAAAAAAAGGAGAAGAATGAGAAAAAAAAACCGAAGAAAAACAATAAGGTCTTCCGTTGGAAACGGAAGACCTTAATAACTAGAGCAAAGCTCGTTGCAAAGCAACGAGTGGGTCTCCCGTTAATGTCGGAAGTAAAGCTGGAAGTTCCTGTAAGAAGCAGAGCTCTTAAACCAGTAACAAGAGAAAGTAAAATAAAAAGATGAAAAAATTGAATTATTCCTGGTACGACTTAACAAAATCCGAATGATTTTAAGTACGACTTAACAAAAATCTTCTTGATTTTAAAAACAACTTAACAAAAAAAAATCCGAATGTGTCTAAGTAAGACTTAACAATTATTTTTGGTACAAGTTAATTTTACTATTAACATTACGCTATTTTTTAAACCAAGGACGCGGAAACAAAATTTCCGGAAAAATCAATTTTTAAACCCCGATATCTCTGTAATGCATCGTCCGATTTTCAAACGAATTTCAGTTTCGTATTCAGCATGAACAACTCGTAAACATTTAAAATTAAAACGAAAAATTCGAAAATTCGAAAATTTTAAAACAAGAGAAAGTAAAATAAAAAGATGAAAAAATCGAATTATTCCTGGTACGACTTAACAAAATCCGAATGATTTTAAGTACGACTTAACAAAAACCTTCTTAATTTTAAGAACAACTTAACAAAAAAAAAATCCGAATGTGTCTAAGTAAGACTTAACAATTATTTTTGGTGACGGAAACTAAATTCCAGCCTTATGTCCAAATAAAAACGATCAATGCTTCAACACAAAAAATTCCAAGTCTCTATCTTGAAGCGTTTTTGAAAAACGCCCTGGACAAAATCACGTTTTTAAAATATAAAAATTGACGTAACGTTGAAACGGAAGTGACGTTGTAGTTGAAAATTTAACATCTTTTAGGGACGATAATGGTACATAATCCCTGAAAGTTTCATGTTAATCTGTTGAAAACTTTTTGAGATATTAAGCTTTAAAAAAGTCAGAAAAATAAAGAAAAAGAATAATAATAATAACTAGACACGATCTCGTTGCGAGCAACGAGGAGGTCTTCCGTCCGATTTTTAGAAGAGGAAATGACTTTGCCTTTTATCTTCATCAACGAAACATATCAGGAAATGCAGATGTGATCTAAAACAGCGATGGATGAAGGATTATACACCCCGTTGCATCTCCAATTTAGGGACCAGCCACATTTTATTTCATTTCAAATAAGAGGTCTTTTGATTTCGATACATTTTATGTAAAAAGTTATTTGTAACCGTTCTTGATTTATCTGGAAGAGATCGTTGGAACTGATAACAAACAAGTTTTGGTTGCAGATTGTTAATCACATTTTTTAGCGTATTTTGTTCAACATTGCTCCTTAAATTTCCTTTTTTTTAATTTTGGGACGTTGATGATAAGTTCGGACTCATTTTGACCCCTTAAAATTCCTTATTACATAACATAGGAGTAAACAATTTTCATGTTTAGGTACATAACATTTCGATTAACATAATTGCTTCCGTAATGTATTACAAAATAGTTCACAATTAAAGGTTATGATTAAAAGATTTTAGAACTCTATCGGCTCCTAATTTGAATAGCCGTGATATAAAAAGAAAGCTCTTGTCATTTTAAACACATTTTGTTCAACAAGTATGTAGAAATTATGTACCGTTCTCGAGATGTCTGGAAGAGATCGTTTTAAGAGCCGACCCTATAACTCCTTTTAGGGACCGGATAACAAAAAAATTATGGTTGCAAATTGTTAACGACATTATTTGGGGCATCTTTTGTTCAACATTGCTTTTCAAAATTTCTCTCCATTTTCAGATATATAAGATCAAAATTTCGGACTGCTGGCCCCTTAAAATCCCTAAATACGTAACAAAGGAGTAAACAACTGTCATGTATAGGTACATAACGTTACGGTGAATATAATTGCTTCTATAAAGTATAACAAAATATTTCACATTAAAAAGATATTATCAGAATACTTTAGAGCCCTTTCGGCCCTTAATTTAAAGGGCCAGCCCCTTATCCCTAATGTCAAATGAAAGTTCTTGACTTTTTAAAGTTTTTCTGTTCTATAAGTCTTAACAAAATACTTTTGAGAAAAAAGATATTCAAAGAAAACCACAAAAAAATCATGACGCTTTTTATCTCAATTTTTAAGCGCAGACGAGCTTCAGTGTTTTTCGTCACAGAACAATGAAAATGCTTCTGTCATATCCACAAACATAGGTCTACAAACCCTGAAAATTTGAATCAAATATTTGTTTTCATTTAGGAGAAAAACACCGGACAAGCCGACCCTCTAAAAATCGTAAATACGTCAATATCTCTAAAACGGAAATGACGTCATCAATGTAAAAAATTTCCAATAAGGTTCAGATCAATATCTGTTAGTTCTGAAAGTTTCATTAAAATCAGCCAAGCCGTTCCCGAGAACTCGCGTGCACAAAAATGCGTAAGAAAAAAAAAGAATAATAATAAGGGAAACAGAAACAAAGCAATAACAAGAAGTTCTTCCGTTGGAAACGGAAGACCTTAATAATAATAAAAAGAAACAATAGAATAACAAGAGGGTCTTCCGTTGGAAACGGAAGACCCTAAAAAGAAACAACAGAATAACAAGAGGGTCTTCCGTTGGAAACGGAAGACCCTAATAATAATAAAAGAAACAATAGAATAACAATAGAATAACAAGAGGGTCTTCCGTTGGAAACGGAAGACCCTAATAAAAAGAAACAATAGAATAACAAGAGGGTCTTCTGTTGGAAACGGAAGACCCTAATAAAAAGAAGCAATAGAATAACAAGAGGGTCTTCCGTTGGAAACGGAAGACCCTAAAAACAATAGAATAACAAGAGGGTCTTCCGTTGAAAACGGAAGACCCTAATGAGAAAAAAAACCCGAAGAAAAACAATAAGGTCTTCCGTTGGAAACGGAAGACCTTAATAATAAAAAGAAACCGAAGAATAACAAGAGGGTCTTCCGTTGAAAACGGAAGACCCTAATAAAACAACCGCAAAGTATAATGCTTTAAAATGTGTTTGTTTTTCTTTTTAAGTTATAAATATGTTTTGTTTTTTTTTTAAGTTATAATATGATATTAAGGAGAGAGAGAGAGAGAGAGAGAGAGAGAGAGAGAGAGAGAGAGAGAGAGAGAGAGATTCACAAAGGTTTATGATGATTTATTGTACATATATAAATAAAGTTATTACAGATGACATTTTATTCGTACATATGTATATATACATTTTAGTTTGTGTGGCCATCAATTCGACGATGGAGAACATCACGTTCCCTAATGATGCAGATACTTTACGTTCTATAAAAGCTGATTTCTTTAAGATAGCGCATTTTCCCAATTATGTAGGGGCTATTGACGGGACCCTTATACCAATCAAAGGGATGAGTGGGTTGGCAGAACCTGCATTTATTTGCAGGAAGAATTACTGCGCCTTGAACATCCAGGCTGTGGCTGACCCAAATATGCGGTAATTAGGGTCTTCCGTTTCCAACGGAAGACCCTATTGTTTTTGTTTTTCTCTATTTTTCACTATTATTAAGGTCTTCCGTTTCCAACGGAAGACCTTTTTGTTTTTCTTCGGGTTTATTTTCTCATTCTTCTCCTTTTTTTTCTTACCGATTTTGTGTCAGCGATTACTCGAAAACTGTTTGATCGATTTTAATAAAATTTGCAGATCTTATTGATATTAGTTTAAACTTGATCGGAAATTTTTTTGGTTGATGACGTCATTTCCGTTTTTGAAATATCGACGTTTTCTTAATTTTCAGAGTGTCGGCTTGTCCAAGAGAGTTATCAAAAACTATAAAAGATATCAAGTTCAAAATTTCAGGAATGATAGACAAAAGATTGTAGATATGTAATAAGGCATTAATAAATTTCAGGCACAAAAGGCGCTAAAGCTCGGTAGGGCTCGAAAAATGAGATGAAAAAAGCGTTGTGATTTTGCTTGGTTTTCTTAGATTATCTTTTTTCTCACAAATATTTTGTTAAGACATGTAGAAGAACAAAAATTTATATTTACAAGATCTTTTGTTTGACTCCTAGAAAAAGGGGCTGGCCCCTCAAATTAAAGACCTAGAACCCTTTCAAGTTTTCACTTTATAACTCAAAAGCGGTTAAGATTTCGATATGGCTGTCGCGGCAAAAGTTGTTCATTATGATCTTATTAATGTCGTCACAATAATATTTTGTTCGGGTATTGCGTAATATGAGTGTAAAAAGCCAGACTTGTTACCATGTATTTGTGTTTTATTTGGCAAATAAACGGGGTATTTGTGCGTATAACTGACATAAAGGGTACCGGTTTACACACGGAAAGTGTTTAAACATTTTAGTTATTTTCTAGTGAAACACATTATGGATAAAAGAACTGTTTCTATGCAATGCATTTGAGTCGCATTTAAAATCTAGCTGTATACCGAACTGTGTATGTTAACAATTACGTATCCGATCCCTTGCCGCAGCCGAGGAAATAGGTCACAAATGGACTAGCGAGCGGTCTGCCGTTATCTAATACACAAGATTTGCGTCTTGCTGTAATGCACACATGGGTTTGTTTTATGTAGCTGCAAACACAAAACTTCCCATTTTAATGATTTTAATAGTAAATAAAAAAGATTATACCTTTACCTAATACCATAGACAGTGTACTAGCTTGCATTCGGAAAGTGTTTAAACAGTTTAATTCTTTTCTAGGGAAATATATTATGTGTATAAGAATTGCTTCTATGCAATGTATTTGAGTCGCATTTAAAATCTTGCTAGCTGTATTCCGAGCTTCATGTATGTAAACAATTATACGTATCCGATCCTGGCCAGTGGCCGAGAAAATAGGTCGCGGCTGGACTTGCGAGCGGTCTGCCGTTATCCAATACACAAGATATACGCATTGTTGTAATGCACACACGGGTTTATTTATGTAGCTGCAAACACAATGAATTCAGATTTTAACGATATTAAAGAGTAAATAAAAAAAAGACTATATTATTACCTACGAAGTATTGCTGTTTTGCTCTCGTAATTAAAAAAAAAATAGATAGTATGGCTGTCATTGAAAAAAAGGCGTTCTTTGTGTTCTTGTCTATGTCATGAAACAGTTTTATTGTTGGAAAATAAAATTCAGTTATCAAACTGCAAACGTTAATAGTTCAAACCCACCACGTTGAGTGTACATTTTCATAACACGGGCCGAGGAGATGCCGCGCTAGTGGACAGCCGATTCACTGTAGGACACATGCTTCTCGTGTTTATACGTTATCACACATTCCAATGCCCATTGATTCGTTGTTATTTTCATTTCCAACTATATTGGTTAACGATGCATCAAACCATTGATTTAAATCATAGTTCGTATAATAAAGGGAAAAAAAAGCTGCCATCAATGAATATAATACAATTGTACGTTTTACAGTCGTACGATTTGAAATGTAAATAAATTCACTTGTGTCCGTTTGTGACATTTTGCTGCTGAGAATTAAATGCATTACACTACCAATTTCAACAAAATATAGGCGATATTCACATATCTATGATAATGTGATACTTCATTTGGCTAACAAAATATTAGAATTTTTATGAGTTATGAGAGAGAGAGAGAGAGAGAGAGAGAGAGAGAGTTAAGCAGGATGTAGTAAGTAAAAGTTGAAATATATTTAAAAAGCGTTTGAGATAAGGCAGCTTAAGAAGTCCAATGTAACATGCTTGCGGTAGGTACGGGCACGATAAAACAAACCATTTTTAAACAAGTTGAGGTTTTATTTACATTCAGGCCGTAAAATAATAAGGGTCACAATATTGGTATAACCTCTTCTCAGTGGTAGTCAGATTCATTAAAAAGCAAACTCATTGCTGATTTTATTCATTTATAATTTACTTAAATAGTTAATTCATAAATTATATATAATTATATTAATAAAAACGTTTGTATGCTGTATTATGTATTTGCTGTCTGATTAGGACTGTTCTTCCCCAAAAAGAAGCGCTCGGCGATCGCGTAAAAAACGTTCTGTAAAGTACAACACCTGATTGGAGTACATGCTTATACATAGGCGTCGGAACCGGGGAGGGGGGGGGGGCTAGGGGGGGGCTTAGCCCCCCCCCCCCCCCCCCCCCAATTTTTTTGCAAAGTTATACCTAACCATTACAAACATAGCCTGATAGAGGGTTCAGCCCCCCCCCCCCACACACACTTTTTCTCGCAGGAAAGATTATTGTTCCTAAATATACATTGAAAGACAGAAGTTGGATTCAAATGCAGTCCAGCCCCCCCCCCCCCCCCCCCCACTTTCAATTTGCTTCCGACGCCAGTGTTATATACAATTTTTTGAAAATATGTACGTTTAACTAAGCGAAATTGTAGATGTCATGGAGTCAATAGGCAAATCAAATTCGCCAATCAGGCAATATCAGTTATCTAATGCCTATGACTGATAATTTTACAAGGTAAATTAATACATGTAAATATGAGTTTTAAAGCACTCCCTGCTCCCGTGTTAAAAGCTCCCGTTACCTGCATTCTTTTATTAACGATTTTGTGCACACATTTATTCGGAAATGGCTCAAATTTGTTACACGGGCCCGATAAGAAGATGAAAGGATGACCCCTAAAATTTCTTTCCCAAATATTTCAAGAACGGTCTCAAATTTCAAACACTGGTTGAATAACTTATAACTTAATTTGTACAAATTTTATGTGCATGAATGACAATGTTCCTGTAACTTAACAAAAAATGACACTTTTTGAAATGTAAAAGTTTCTGAATTCATCATTAAAATTAATAATGTTAGACGGCCCATGCAGCAAGTTTTTCTAGCCGAGTCTTTCGTTCATCAGCGCATCGATTGTGAACATTTCAGCGGGGTTTGGGGTTGCAACAAGAGGGTGAAACGACCACGAATTTTGACAGATTTGTCTACAAAGAGTTTAAAAGAGATGGATACAAAACACAGGTGCGATTATATCTTTAAGAGATAAAAAACAAGAAATCAAATTGACGCAAGCGTCAAATGGGCCGCAAAAATATAATTGTTGTATGAATCATTGGTTGTTAACATAAAAACACACCACAAAGAAGAAAATAAGAGTTGGTTGTACTAATCTTTATGGTAAATTTTAATATACTTTCAGCAACTTGTTTTGAAGAGTTTAACATTTTACTATTATCATAAAGAATCGATTTTGTTACTGTAAGCATTTCTAACGGAAATTGTATGATCATTGCCATAGTATGAAGTAATGGAGAACACATTGCATGATTTGTACATTACTCTAATACAAAGTTCAACTCATCATATTTCTCTTGGAGATTATGTATTTCAAACCATTTTGGTTTTTTCGTTGTTGCATTGTATTGAATGAAAACTTAATGCATTAGTTTAACATATGATTTTAAGGGACCTCATAATAAAATAAAAATTAGTACAAATTTTCCAGTCAATTCAAATTTTCATTTCTGTCATATTCTTGCGTAAATAATTGATATAAAGTTAAATGTCATTTCAGGATATTTTTTACAACATTTTACATAGAAATATAATAAATACACACGCAAAGTCATTATATTTGACACGGCACATAGAAATTCAAAAATATCATTTATATAAAATTTAATGACATTAAGGTCTTTAGTATTTCAGGTCTTTAGTATGTCCCGCATACCGATCCTGATGCATTGTTTTGAAAAGAATGAAGAACTCCGAAATTTTCCGAATAGATTATAGTCTCGATAAAAACGCGCCAAATACGACAATCTACTAAGTATTCACCTACTTTTCATTTACGAGTAAAACAAAAAATACGTGATATTTTCTAAAAGGCATAAAACATATTTCTACATGCAAATTTACTTTAAATTCATAAAAATAAGCATAGTATTAATTCTATTAAAAAAGAACTATCCCGCAGAAACGCAGTAACAATATTTAAATGTGTATCAAATAACGGACCGCCTTCCGGCGGCCCGTAATGATTAATCTGTTTGCCATAAATACCAATTTTTATCATAAGAATATTTTAACATTTGGATCCGCCGAATATTTTCATTTCCCTTCATTGTTTGGTGCCTGATTTGAAATAACGTTTCGAGGTATAATAAGTTGAGAATTAAATTTCTTCAAGCTGCATGTTCCGATTTGTCGGCCATTACAGTATCAAATAATTTTCCTTGCAAACCTAATAAATAATCTTACAAATTTATAGACGTATTTAAACGGAAGTGCTCTCCTTTCAACGTTAGAAATATTCAAAGTAAATAAAAATAAATTTGGAGCATACAAAAACCCCCCAAAATACATCATTGGAATGTTTAAAAAAGGAAACCGTTGGGTTTCATCCTCCGAATGATTGAGTTTATTCATCCTGCATGTTTTGCAATGATTATAAACAACGTAAACATCAAAACTATTAATGAACAAATGTACACTGCTTTATTTTTGTTTAAATAGTCATGCTGTATATTTTATATGTTATAATAGATTATATAAAAAAAACAGATGTCAAAGTCGTAATACAATCATACTAGCTTCGACGTAAGGGGCCAGTTTAAACACGCGGCGAAATAACGCAAAACCCTTTTATGTCGATTATTTTGCGAATACACAACAAAACTTGTCTAATCCGGCGGAGGGTGGTTCTGAAAAAAAAAAATGGCCGGATTAGGCAACATCCGGTTTGGAGGATATTGTTGCAAATTAAATTTAGTATTTAATGCAGTAGGTCCTGATCGTGTATTCTTGCAAAATGTTCAATTGTTCTGAATTATATTAGATTTCATCGATCTTATTTACGGTACAAATTTTCATTTTAAATATTTTTTTTCAAACAATAAATCCATAACGGAATACATACGATGGAAATCCTTGAATTAAATCGTCGTTATTGATAATCTTTCAAACATCCGATTTACCTGAAAAGTGCATGCTTAACCGTAAATTGTTAAACAAAACATTAACAAGTCAACAGGTGGCTGAAATACCTGATGGCGAGAACTGTTTTGATGCAGGGAAACAATAGATAAATATTAATATAAATGAGAATTTTATATAAAAAAAAATTGAGCATTTTGACAGAATAATATGCAACTCTGTACGTGTAGCCATGCAACGGAGATAACAAACGATATCGGCAGTCTTACTCCCGCAGTATCCTGAATCACGGCCTGAAAAAAATTGGGTGAACTATAATCTAATTATCCAATTGCAATTCATAACAAGACTTTACGGTATTAACTGAAAAAAGTTGCTTCTTTGGATCTATATTAACAGTTGTTTAAATCAATAGCAACGACAGAAAAATTGGTCAATTATTGAGCATTAATATCTCGCAGAAGGTCGATCGATCGATAAGTGGACGGACTACGGGAGATAACTCTCACTAATAATATGCAGTAGGCTTTTTCATTGCGCCGGTTAACAGAATAGATAGGATCCGGATTGCACAAATTTTTTTTAAACAAAAATTATGGGAAAATGTCAAGGGGCTGAATAATGTCGCCGGATTGGGCAGCATGCCGTAATAAACAACATCTGGATTGAACGAGTTTCAACATGTACATAATTTTTTCATTGAAATATGGCTTAATTGACAGGGAAAACTACATGTACTGCAACGTATATTATTGCACACATACTTAGCATAACCATCGTATCCAAGAAATCTATTGATTTTAACATGTGTTACGTAATTAGGTAATAACGTTTTTAGGGGTCAAACTTCATTTACAAATTACCATTTTTCCTTCGTAAACATTCACAGGATCAAAAACAGATTTCCTACGGATATTTATAATGGGGAATCTTTCCTCAATTCGGAAGTCTTTCGGAATATCTAGCACAATTTTTTAAAGTTATCATCCGGGCTTTATAATGGCTGATGCAATGCAAAATCCCCGTAGACGTTCTTTTTTTTAGCCGTGTATTAAAACCTGACAAGCTAGAGGGGGCGTTTCAAAAGGGAAATCTTGGGATTTTTTCATACTATCGAATGAACATCGTCTGAATCAAGAGATATTTACAAATATCAAATAATTTAAGAGAATGTGTGGCAAAAATATCTTGGGACAGACTTAAGGTATAATACGTTTATATATCCTTACAATATAATGATTTTCTCATGCGTTACCTAACTAGGGATATTAGGGGCCAGAGGTAAAAAAGTTTAATCTTGTCTATTTCAATTGAAAGAAATGCAAGTATTTAAAAAAGCAACGTAAGAGAACTTATAAAAAGCATTACAGGTAAGCATTAGTACTTCACTCCTATTTCCATATCATGTTTTGTTGTCGAAAAGTAAAGTCGATGACGTGATTTACCTTTTAAAAATCGGACGGAAGACCTCCTCGTTGCTCGCAACGAGATCGTGTCTAGTTATTATTTTTTTTCTTAACATTTTTCTTAAAACTCAAATATCTCAAATATGCTACAATGGATTTTTATGAAAATTTCACGAATAATACAAAATATCAAGGTCTTTAATAATGTACATTTTTGTTGATGACGTCACTTCCGGTCGGCCGTTATATTCGTTTTTCTTTTTGTAAAAAGTGATCTTGTCCTCCCTTTTTCGCAAAAACGATTAAAGATAGAAAATTAAAAGTTTCAGGCATGATAGATTTTTGAATTTCTAGGGGCGATCAGGTAAAACTACGATCGTCCGTCACTTCCGGTCCGCTCAAACAGCATTTTTGGAAAATTGTGTTTTAAAATTTCTTAAAATCAAATAATCTACAATTTTTTTTCCATCAGAATATATGTTTTAAACTTATCAAATTTTAATATGAGCAGGTCGTCCGTCACTTCCGGTCGTCACCGGAAGTGATTGTAATATTTCGATTTTTGGAATTTAAAAGCATATGCGTTTGTTGACTTTTTTGTACTTAATACAAAACTAAAAACCGTTTTAAAATCGGAGAACGCATTGCGGAGATATTGAAGTTTAAAAATGACGTTTTCCGGAAATCTGCATTTCGCAGTGTAGGTTGAAAAATTAGTTTAAAAGGAAGTTAATATGATAGTAAATCGTACCAAATGTCAACAGTTTAATTGAACCCTATCAATTCAAAATCAAACGAAAGACCCATTTGTTGCTCGCAACAAGGTGCTTTCAGGTAATTCAGGCATTCTCGAGAAATTAGGCGTCAAAATTCTGAAGCGAGAGTTTGAGTAGCTCAGTCGATAGAGTCGTGGACATGGCCAAGGTGACCCGGGTTCAAGCCCCGATTGTTGCAATTTTTTTTTTTACTATTTTTCGCTTAGATCTACGATTTTATCTTTGAAGTGATAAGTTTAATCTAATATATTCAAAAATCGGACGGAAGACCCATTCGTTGCTCGCAACGAGATCGTGTCTAATTGAAATATATTTTTGATCTAATCTAATAATGTACATGTGATCGAGATATTGTCTAGAGATGGTGTTTACAATGAGTTTAAATTAAAACTTATTTTCGTAAATTTAAAAATCTTCTATGATTTTATTCAAAGATTTCTCCACATCAACACGTGTTTTCCCGGAGCCAGCCACGACGCGTATGTGCTCCGGTCTTCTGGCGTCCCAGCAATCATGGAAACATTGCCAGAAGGGGGATGGTTACTTGGGGATTCAGGTTACCCCCTGAAAGAATGGTTACTTACACCATTTTTGTCACCAAGTAACCCCCAAGAAGAAAAATACAATGAAGCTCTATCAAAGACGAGAATAGTTGTTGAGAGGGCATTCGGAGTTCTAAAATCCAGATTTCGGTATTTTTTTTTTACTTCTAACTCGTACGTAAACATTTTAATTTGAAATACATACGATCTTATTTATTGCTGAAATGATATACTTTCCACGAATTCTTTTAAAGGTGTTTGCATTCAAGTGGTGGGGGACTTCGGTTTTCACCGCAAATATGCTCCAAAGTCATTGAAACATGTTTCAGACTGCACAACACAGCGATCATTGCAAAGGTCCCCCCCCCCCCCCCCCCCCCGACAACAAGGGCTTGTTCAAAACATTAACCGTAATGATATCGTTACTGCAAATGTATAGGAAACAGCGCAGCAACTGAGGATACGTGTGGCTGGCTTGTTATGACATTTGACCTGAACAAGACATTTCATATTAATGTTGTTATTTATGAAATAAACTATTTTAATATTTATTATGAATATCCATAAACTTAAATGCATTTATAAAGTTTTCTTAAACAAAAATTTAGATTGTATATAATCAAAATCTGTAAATAAATGCAAAGTATAATTATTTTTTACAACAACATAAATTTAACACCTCATGGTATTGATATTGTATTTTTATTTTTTGCAGTTTATTTCGCTTTTGCATGGAGATAACACTTCCCAACTCCAAAACAAGTTATTAAGTTATAATGATTTTAAACATTTGGGAACTCCTATGTCTGTAATATACGTATGAATGATATGATACCGACACTTGTCGTATGTTTAATTACAGATACCCCCCCCCCCCCCCCCAAAAAGGCAGATGTTCACAACCATAATTTATTCTCTTTGTGGTCCTATCTATTCTTTTTTTCCAACGCAGACGCTATGCGCTCAAGAGCACCAGCTTTCCTCTCTTCGATCTCGAGTCTTCTCTCTTCAATGCTTGCTCTGAATCTTTTTATTTGAATCAGTTCATCCATCTCTGAGCCTTGTTGGTATAAATCCTCTCTATCTGTGCGAAAAAATAATAATCTCGGATGTAAAATATTTTCTTGCAGAAAAAAAAATATGAAAATTTGTCCTACCTTTCTTTCCAGTTCTTCCCCTTTTCATCGTTGCCTCAGTATTCTTTTTCTCTTCATGAACATTTTCTGGTACACCAGCGTTGGCGTTCTCATCAGGAAGTTCAACTTCAGTGACTTCAAAATTTAATTTTTGTTAAAAATTCAGTACAATGAACTTTATATTTAATTTGAATATTTAATATGAAAAAAAATGAAAATACTACAAGTATACTATTATCTTTAAATAACATTAATTGATAAAATAAATAAATACCTACCAACAAATGACAACTGTGGATCCAAACTCTTGGCTGAGAGAGATGCTTGATTAAAAGCAATAACTTATGCTTTAAATTTGTATGTGTTACCCAATTCGTAATACTGGTATCCTTTTTTTTGCATTCCTAAAAGGCACCAAATCATAAATCAGATTTTAACTGTACCTGTTTCGTGAGCCCTTCCTGTGTCAACCCCTCCCTCTATTCCATGAATAAGTTCTTCGGGAATCATTGCTAAAACCTGTAATTAAATTAACTATAACAAAAATGATATGTTCATTTATAATTAGAATAACTACCATGTTAAATTCAGAAGGAAAAGGCAAAAAATTAAAATAAATTTATTTTCATACATCAAGTTCCCATGGCTTAAAATAGACCTCGGGTGGTGGGCCCCCTCCTGTTGTCGTTGACTGCTTTTTTCGCATCGCTTCCTTTTTCTTTACATTTGTGCGTGCGTCTTTCCATTTTTTCTTTACCTCGTCCACTTCCCTTCTACAGCAAGTTATTGAAGCAGCGTTGATTCTATGAGAAAGTTATTAATAAAAGTTATTTTTACGAAAATGTTAACCCAAAAAATTTGGAAGTGTGTTTTTGTGCGCGGGGGTGGGGGGTGAGGGGGTGAACAAATTACTAAATTATTAACAAAGGAAATTAAAAAATATCGATCTGCTCCGGCTTTAATTTGCCCCGACCCAGGTTTGCCTACCCATTTTACCAAAACTCGTCGGAATATGCATATATGATCCAATAGTACATAATATGATGATACTTTTATATTTACATTTTCCAGTGTCTTTGCCTGTGATAACACTACGTATCGATTTTGTACTATAAAATTACGCCAAATTGAGGCGCCAGCGGGGTTTGCTAATTTAGATGTATAGGCCTATAGATGGCTTAAAATTATATAAATATAAGCAATAAGGAATCATTCTTTGAATATTATGCGGTGATAATTTCGGTCGGGGCGTGATCAAATCTATCATAAAGCCCTTCGGGCTTTATTAGATTTGATCACGCCCCGACCGAAATTATCACCTCATAATACTCAAAGAATGATTCCTTATTCCCTATTTATATACATAAAAAAGTTGGGGGGGGGGGGACTCCATGATATTTCAATATTTTTTTGCTGCGAGAAAAAGTGGGGGGCGTCCCCCCCCCCCCTGATGCTTCGTGCCTGGACATTGAACGGTTTTAGGCTTTGTAGTATGAGAGATGTGTACGATAATTATATAGGTTGAATGGCTTCATGATCGGGATCGGCACGCCACTTGTACCCTACATACCCACTTCCGTTCCAATGAAAAAAATGATATGGCGGATAAACAGTCAGTGCAGTCTACAACAATGCTAGGGAATCTAGACCATAATGCTGCACAACCAACCATAGATGAGTTGAAACCTGATTACATTGAGGAAAGATTTCGCGTAGATCGCAAAAAACTGGAGCAGATGCTTCAAGGTAGTGTACAGTAATGTATTTATTAACCCGAGTTTTTAAAACCATACATAAAGCCTCCACTATCATACTATGAATAAAAAAAATGGTTTGAAAAGCTATCAGAAACAGTTTTTGGTATTTATGTTTTACGATGCTTATGTTAGTACGATCTTGCTCCTGAATTTTGCCAATTTTAAATCAGATTTTAAATATACATGGGTAAACAGTGCAACCTTTGGGCTTAGCGCAGATTTTTAAGTAAGTTAAAACGGAGAACGTATTGGCTCTGGATCATTATCAGCTAAAATCAATAATAAATCGAGAACATAATCCAAGAGATGCTAATCAAGCTTCTGCAAAAAGTAAAGAAACATTAACAGGTCTAGCACAATCTCTTAATTTAGCTAACTGGTGTGCGACGATTTCTCGCCAAGTACCATTTCTCACTAGTACATTGTAACGTCATTTCATTAACGCATAAAATTATACACGAAAAATGACGACACAATGTACTGGCGAGAAATGGTACTTATCGAGAACTGATTGCACCCCAGTATAGCTTGAAAAATAAAATTTAATAAAGCTATTCAAAATAGCTTGATAATGGTATATCCTGTAGTGTTGTTATGATAGTCACCAACTATCGAAAAATCGTTGCTGAAGGCTGCAAGTAGGGTTGGATACCGGTACACGGTACCAATACTGTACCGAATACTTGCTTTAAAAATACCGGTAAAATACCGTTTCATTTAATATCGGTACTAATAACGGTATTTTTGTATCTTTGAAACCTTTTTATACAATTAAAATGATTTTAAAAAACGATAACAGACTTTCTCCACGAATGAAAAGGATAGGCTAATTAGCGAAATATGCACTTTCCCATTCTAGTGCGATCCTTAATTCGACTTCCAATACTTTAATAAATCAGTACATACATTTAAAAAAAAAAACTAAAATACATTTACAATGATAGTGTTTAATTTTATTCTGATAATAAATGTAAATTAAAAAGACAAAATAGTGCAAAAGTTTTCTATTTATTTCCGTTCTATTTTCTGATGTTTCGTCAATTAGTGCAACCAAACAATGGCTGACAACCGGGTAAACCGCTCGGCTATTTAGTCTCATTTCAGTAGGAAATCAGATGGTGGTGTTTGCAACAATTGCCAGTTATTTTGCCTGGGAAAAGGGGAAAACACAAGGAACTTTACTGAACATTTGAGAATCAGATTCAATTTATTTGTCTGTTAATCTTTTATTAAAAGATTGAAGCATAAACATAGTTTGTAAACTCATATGTTATTGTAAACATATTATACTATCTTTATAAATTATAACACTGAAAGATCAAAAACACATTTATTGAAAAAAATAATTATCATTCTCGTTTATTGAGGTCTAGTACCGTATCGTTAAAAATACTGTATCATTTCAAAAATACCGGTATGGTATCGTACCGTTTCATCCTTAACGGTATCCAACCCTAGCTGCAAGTAGGTGACAACCGATATGAAAGGACTATGTTCGGTATGGTCAAATATCTGCCCCCGATTTCAACCAATTTTTAAATAGTATCGTATGAAAATGAAATCTTCACAAATCATTGTAAAGAGGATGCCTATAACTTTAATCTTGATTCTAGTCATCATTGCTCACTCGCTGTTTATCTATGACGTCACTTAAATGACCTAATTCCCGCAAATTTGCAAACAAATGAAAATATTTTCATTTTTGCTCTATATTTTGCATTTGGAAGTATAGAGCGCAGGTCTGCTCAAGTGCGATTTTAACATATGTTTTTCTTCAGATAGTTAATATATATATTATACTAAAAAATGGTACTTGAGCAAGCCTGCGCTCGATGTTTGGCAGTCGAAAAACCATCGGAAAACACCCATATTTTGCTACAAAACATCAATTTATCAAAATAATGCAATATTCATGACGTCATTTCTACATTATGACGTCACTGTGGTGATAACCTTTTACACCTTTATTTCCAATATGATTTAAACTATCTTTCACCTTATTTTAAAGCTCTTTCTAAAACTTTGATTTTGGGGGGCAAAAATTGCATAAAACCGCACTTAGTCCTTTTATCATGGATAATCACTTAAAGAACTGGGAACGTTAACGCCAGTTTCCCACTTAATTTTACATCCAAATATTTTAGAATTTCTGTCAGATATTCAAAAATGGAGTTATATACTAAAGAATATAATCAAATCCTAATTAATTTATATCCAAAAAAAATTTGTAGTCAAGCTATTATTTTTTCTAAACAAAAGTTTTAATTATTTTTTTAAACTTTACAAAGCAAAATGCTTTTCTAGCTCACCTTAGCTGAAAGCTCAAGTGAGCTATTCTGATCACATTTTGTCCATCGTCCCTCCATCCATCTGTCTATCTCATTCTGTAAACTTTTTACATTTTGAACTTCTTCTCTAAAACCACTTGACCAACAAATTTCAAGTTAATTTGGCACAAAGCATCCATATGGGAAGGCAAATATAAATTGCAGAAATGAAAGACCAATCTTAAATTTATTCAAAGCAGAGAAAACCGAAACTGTAGAAAAAGGGGGGTGCATTTTTAAAAAATCTTCTCAAGAACTACTGAATCAAATTCAACGTAATTTAGCATAAATAATCATTATGGAAAGTAAAATATAAATTGCAAAAAGTATGGGCTAATTCTGTTTCAAATCTGAGTTATTATGAAAATAATAATAAAGGAAAGGCATGTTTTAATCAGTTTATAGCTTCAGGTTCGGTATTCCATACCTGTCATTTTTTCATACTTCTAAAATGAGGTTCTTTGTTTAAAGCAGCCATGACGTATGATAAACAGGTTGATCTGACAAAGATGAATTTGTTTGTTGTGCAACACTTTGTGATCGGTAACTTTGCCAGAATTTCCTCTGAAAAAAAAAGTTAAAGTCAGCCTGTATTCTGAGTTCATGATCTTGAAAATTAAACCCAAAGGCAATGTTAAAATGATTACAACCAAATTCAAAAGACTCAATAAACCAGGGCTCAAGCTGCACATCGCATTTGTTGCTTTTTGCGAATTTCAGAATTAAATGCGACAGTTTTTAGTCAAATGCAATAGTTATACCCAGATTTCATTGAAAATCACCTAGCCTTTTGTTTTGGTTGCATAATCTCTTCCAAGCGACAGTCTATAGCTGGACTTTACGCTTGACTGATTTAAGACAATGACACAGGTAAACGGTGGAAGCCATCTGTAAGCGGGGTATACACAACTGTCTTTAAAAAATGATAGGTGATTTTCACACCTTATAACAGATAAGTGGATTTGTAATTAACCACCGACATATCTAATGCTTTCATCAACTGAGCTTACAATGTGATCGTCATTTCACAAAGCATGTGGATACACACAACAAAAAACTGCATGAAACAAAATAAATATTTTGAAAAAGTGTAACTAGTTTAAAGAAACAGTACAGCGCATCTTATCGAAAAACCGACTTGAGAAAATTTTCCGATCGGGTTCGGTATTTTTGTACTACTCATGAATGTATAAACTTTCAGAAAATTACAAAGTTCTCCATGCAATAAATCTTATTATTTCCTTAAAATTAATAATTACGTATAACCTATCACATAAATACATCGCAACATGTTCGGGGTTCAGCCTTCTATACTATTACGCATGCGTATTTACTGTAAACAATACACATGCAGGGCTCGCGAAGAATCTCCTGGACAGGTTTGTTGATAAAAATATGTCTTTTCTACTTCTCATAGGTAATAACTGTTCAAAGTTTTTAAAATAACCACAATTATAATTTTGTAAGCATGTATTTTTCGTGTTTGTCATAGGAGTTGCTACAACCTAAATCTATTTTTATAAATGAGGCCCCTTGAGGAGTTATTTGACATATTTATGTCTATTCATTTTAAAATGAACCTAAATTGGTAAACCATTTATAAATTATCGAGTAAGTAAGGATGCGTTTCATTTAGAGAATCGCTTTAACCTTGTTTTCCATGATGACCGTAGTGGGACGAAGATCTTGTAGTTTTCAGCACGTGTCAATTACTGTCAGTCAAAGTCCACGTGGTACAAATAAACGATATAAGATTATTCCGGTTTGTACGACCCTTGAATTTCCGGAAGCTCATAATTACGTTAATTAAATATGTGAAAGGGATTTTCATGTATTTCAACTTTTACAATAAACGTTATTTCTTATTCCCTAACGATACAATAGGTAAATCTGAAGTTATTCACACATGTGTTTTCAGCTGTACTGTCTCTTTAAGGTATGATATATGGTTGATCAAAATTGCTTAATTTAAATTGTCATGTAACTTTTTTGGACAAGGTGTTTAGACTTAAATTTCTGACATCGTAAGGGTAGCCTATAAATAGAATTATGTAGCAAACTTGGAATTTTTACATTTAAATTTAGCTAGAATGTCACAGTTCAATTACTAATTATTTGAAACAAAAGAAATATCATTTGGAATGATAATTTTGACTGTTAATCACAATCTTCACCTTTAGCCATCTTCAGTCAGAATTTCCTCTGTTCCCGAAATTAACACAAACTACATACATGTATATCTATTTAGCGATGATGTTCAAACACCAATCAACAAGACAAGTAAATGCAATAACAATCATGTTTTTTGGTTGAATAATATTACAATACAGCAAATTGGCTCTCTCTTGCTCTATTTTTAAAAAATAAATTTAAACATAGGAAAACAAATTAAAAGATGAAATCTGTATAAAATAAAATTTCTAAAAAGATCTAAAAAGCTCTACACTTGTCACAAGATGTCAATATTTAAAAACACATAGATCCATAATGCATGATTACATTTTTATAAATATTTGTAATAATTTGATATAAATAAAATGGTAGTTTTGGGTATGCATATTATATGTACATGTAGGATCTAAAACTAGTATTCTAGTATTGTGATAAATACTATGATAGAAGAAAATGATTTATTATATTATGCGAAAGTTTGCGACACAAAATTTTGAGTCAGTGTGAGCCCTGATAAACCCCTGTTGTGATTAATAACTGGCAACTGTCTCACCTTTATGGGTTGTAAATACAGGTGATGCATCACATAATTATATATACTTTGAATTGAAAATTACAAACAATGTTTATTACTTTAAATGCTGTTATTACAATTAGTTGGTAACTTATAATTAGTTAATAACTCTGCCAAATTAATGCTAAAATAATCATAAAATCGTTTGTTTTCAGTTATCTTTAAAAAATAAGGTCCTCTACATAACTGTTGTAATTGGGTCAAAGGGTTGGCTTAATCAGGGTTGGGGCCAATTACTTTGAAAAACAAC
Source organism: Magallana angulata (assembly GCF_025612915.1). NCBI lineage: Eukaryota > Metazoa > Mollusca > Bivalvia > Ostreida > Ostreidae > Magallana > Magallana angulata. The sequence goes on from NC_069120.1 coordinate 31,214,691, forward strand.
TAAATACTTCCAAATACATTGATAATTTTATCAATTACTTGCAAACCGTAATTGTAATATCAGCATGAAAAGTAATAAACATCGGTTGTAATTTTCAATGCACACTATCACCCGTTTTTAGCTCACTGAGACGAAGTCAGGGGGAGCTTATGCTATACCCTCGGCGTCGGCGTCGGTTTCGGCGTGGGCGTCCGGACCTGGTTAAAGTTTTTGTGGCAGGTCCTGTTTCTAAGCTATTACTTGTCCTATCTTCACCAAACTTGCATGGATGATGCATCTGGACCTACTTATGGACTTGAAAGACTTGGATGCTGAATCTTAGTCCTAAATTTCAGATGCTGGAGGAGGTTAAGGTTGTTGAACCAGGTTAAAGTTTTTGTTGCAGGTGCTCTTTGATAGCAATATCTAAGTTACTGCTGGTCCGTACTTCACCAAACTTGCATGGATGGGGTGTCTTATGATACTGATGCACCAGGCAGGCTTGGGTGCTGAATCTGAGCCATAGGTTTCGGATGCTGAAGGAGGTTACGGTTTTTAGAGCTGGTTAAAGTTTTGGTTGCAGGTGCCCTCTGATGATTATATCTTAGTTACTACTTGTCCTAACTTCACCAAACTTCCATGGATGGTGCATCTTATGATACTGATGCACCTGACAGGCTTGAATGCCGAGTCTGAGCCATAGGTTTCAGATGCTGGATATGGTTAAGTTTTTTGGAACAGGTCACATGTTTAATAGATAATAGTACTATTTCAGACTTGCAAAGTTGATTAAACTGTTATATGAATGAATCACAGAGGAAGCTTCAGATGCAGAGCTTGATCTCCATTATCAAGGATGCTAAAAAATATATCTTAGTTATTACAGGTCCTAACTTCACCAAACTTGAACGGATGGTGTGTCTTATGATACAGATGCACCTGACAGGCATGGATGTTGAATCTGAGCCATAGGTTGCGGATGCTGGAGCAGGTTAAGGTTTTAATTGCTAGTGCCCTCTGATGATGATATCTTAGTTATTACTGGTCTGAACTTCACCAAACTTGCATGTAGATGCGTCTTATGTATACTGATGCACCTGACAGGCTTGAATGCTGAATCTGAGCCATAGGTTTCGGATGCTGGATGAGGTTTAGTTTTTTTGGAACAGGTCACATCGTTGATTTAACTATATTATAAATGAAACGCAGAGGTTACTTCAAATGCAGAGCCTGATCTCCATTATCAAGGATGCTAATGAAATTTCCTACCTCACTCAAACCAGCTCGAAAGATAGATGTGTTTGTTGATAAATGATATAACATGATTCCTATGATATAGTATTGTATGGTATGAAACATTATTGTTTAATATGATACAATATAATATCATATGTAATATTATAAAAAGTTATATGATACGATATGATATTGTATCAATTTTTTTGATATTTTATTTTATGATATTGTATCATGATATCGTTATGTAAAGTATTGTATATTATGATACAATATTGTATAATATTGTATTGTATTATTAATTTATTATTTTATCACATGATACTATTACATAAGATATTGCAAAATATAATATTGTATCCTACATGTATGATACAATATTGTATATTCTATAATATTGTATCATACAATATTGTATAAAAAAACTATATGACATTAGTTTCTGTAATATAGAATTATATCACATGAAATTGTATAATATGATACTGTAATATTATATAATATCATATCATACGATATTGTATAATATGATATTGGTTAATTATAAGATATATTATCACATCATATGAAATTGTATTGTATGATATTGTAAAATATATAATTGTATCATATGATAAATATGTATAATATAATAATGTATTATATAATATTTAACTTTTAATTATCACATAATATTGTATCATTTGATATGATACAATGTTGTATCAAATTATATTGTATCATATGATACAATATCATATTATATATCAAAAATGATACATTATCATACAATATCATAATATATTATACAATCTAATATCATATGTTTCAATGTTATGATGTATTATGTAATATGATATTGTAATATAATACTATATTGTTTTATATATTATGATATTGTATTATTTGATCAAATACAATAACTTATAACACAATACAATGTCATATCATACCTTACAATATCATATCTCATCATTGTTTATTATGGTATTTTATTGTATTATATGATATATGTATCATAAATGTTGTAAATATGATAGGATGCAATATTTAATTTTATATTATTGTATTGAGTAACATATGAACATATGATTATCATACAATTTTTTAACAGATGATATATGATATTTTGTCAAAACATAATCCATGAATATCGAAGATCATAAAGTATGATTTTCATTTAATATGATAAAGGTGGTCTCATAAGGTGAAGTCTCATAAGGGTGATGTCTCGTCTCGGTGAGCTTTGTAATCTGTGATTACCTATGTTTCTAACCCATGAAGATAATACAGTCGCAAGTTCGCAAGTTCCTAATCACAAAAGAGGTTAACTGAGCTTGTGAAAACGTCTTATGAATTTGATACTAATCATTTCATTGCCTTTGGGTTTAATTAACACGATTATAAACTCAGCATACAGGACGACTTCAACTTCTCTTTCGTAGGAAATTCCGGCGAAGTTAACGAGCCCCCCTAGGTTAGTCACTGTATAATAATACTTTAGACGGTTTATGGATATTGTTACGCAATAAAAGGTTATCTGTCACTTGAATGAATTTTAGCGACTATCGATGATAAAGACTTACTATCGATTGTCGCCGACCTGCTGACTTCAGCAACGATTTTTCGATAGTCGGTGACTATCGTAACAACACTATGGAGCCCCCAACCTACTGGTCACAGGTTTTAATTTTTAAAGATGAGCAATTGACTAAAAGGAGGTGAGGAAGAAGGGGGAGAGGGTCGAATATGTGTGAAAGTTTGTTTACAGAGGTTGTCTGGTGTAAAAATGTCTTTTAGTGTTTTTTTATAATCAAGCTGAATTTTGTTTTTGTTGACCCAAATCTTGCAAAAGGGTGGTAATTTACCGGAAATTACCCAAATCATAATTTTATTTTACAATGAAAGAATCTGGGGGAATAAGCCGTTGCAAATGCCCACGACCCTCTCATACGTCTTATAAGAAGTAATAGACGTACGAGTTAACTGGGCATTTAAACGGTGGACAGTATTGTCCAAATGAAAATGTCCAAAAATGCGAGAAAGGGGCAATTGACATTTGAAAGGCGTAACTGCGTAGTATTTACATATACTTTAAAGGGGCATGGTCACGATTTTGGTCAAAAATCATTTTTCCGATTTTAAAATTTACAATGCTTCAGAAAGGTATTTTAAATAGGCAACAGAAATTTGAGTGTCATTTGTTGAGTTATAAGCGAGTTACAGAGGTTGATATTCTTCGCTTTTTTTTTTAACATTGAAGTAAAAATTAGTTTTCAACTTAAAACGAATGTGTTAAACGTTAGGAACTGTTTATCCATGCCTGAAATAAATAAAAAGATAGACAAATAAGCTGGAAAAAAGATTTTTTACTGGTAAATTGAACCTATGTAAACAAAAACAGGGCACGAGCCTTGTTTACATGACAAAGAATTGTGAGCCCTTTATCTTGCTTATAACTCTACGAATCACTCTCAAATTTTATTTCATTATTAGAAATGCCTTACTGAAACATTGTAAACAATAGATATCGAAAAATAAAATTTTACCAAAATCGTGACCATGCCCCTTTAAACTGGCAAATTTAAAATGACATTCACATACTTATTTAAAGATGTTGATTACTTTCTAACAATATTTAATTTACTAATTTACCTCAGTCATCGTTTACAACCCCTAACGCAGGGGAGTCGACAAAGAGTATGGGGGGTCGATTTTTCCGCTTCGGAGACAGAAAGAATTTAGTTAACTCCTTTTGTAGGTATTCGAAACAAGTATTTTCAAAAAAAAATATACACTGGCATCGGAAGCAAATTGAAAGTGGGGGGGGGGGGGGGGCTAGACTTATAAAAAAATCTTGACAAGCCAAAAAAACCCATCTTTGCTATATGTATAAATTTGCAAAAAAGTGGGGGGAGGGGTTAAGTCCCCCTTAGCCCCCCCGGTTGATCTATACCACACGGAAGACGGCGATAGTCAAACCAGTAACGTATAACAAGGGGGCTTGTTATAGGTCACTGGTCAAACTTTGTGTTGGTCATTGGTCCTAGTGGTCTTTGTGTCTTTTGGTAGAACTACTATGCTTTTTCTTTCACAACAAAACACGCATTTGTAATGTGATTTTCCTGCCGATACAATTGGAAGTGAAATACATGCCTAGTTAATCGTTGAATTTTCTTTAGGCGCATACTGTACATTTGACTTAGCTTGTATTCTGCATTTTGTGCACAATTACATGCTTTTGTCCAGCGTATATCCCTGTTGTGTTAACAAGACTCTCAAGGATTAAAAGATGGAACGTTTTATCTTGCCATTTAATTTTTTTTGCATGCACAGCAACCATTTGTTTACAATATGAAATCTAAGGTCTCAAAGAGAATAACATACATTTTATATTTAATAAAAGTAGTAGAAAACGCATATCAAATAATTTAAAGTTATTATAAGCAAATTTTTATTATTAAGAAAAAAAAGGAAAATTACATTTTAACAATGTATATTATTAAGTAAAAAAAGAAAATTACATTCTAACAATGTAAACAAAAAGATAAACCCAAAAAACAAACAAACCATAATGCGTACGATTCGAACACCCACTTTTACAGTTACAGTTATTTAAGGAACTCCTTGCTTACCACTACACCACCGATTCGCTTGTTTAGATGCTATAATATAGCTGATTCTATTGTTATCAGTTTTACGCAAACGACTGGACTTAGTCATTTATTTTTTAGACCAATCTTAAAAATTAAAAGAAGAAAACTTACTTTTTACCATAGAGTGGGTTTTCGTACCATATTTTGGAAAATTGAAAAAGATAGACGTTAATATGTGTTAACAATATTCGTTCTTTAAAAAATGGTACGATGACCCACTCTATGAAAAAATATAATTTGAGTATCCGATTTCTATATCATTTTGTTGCCAAATTAGCATATAACTATTTTGTTGTCTTAATATCAATTTAATGTGAAGTTACTTTTTGTGGGTTATGGCAGCACTGAATGTCACATATGTTTAATAAATGTAACGAAAGTGAGATTTGCTAGAAATTAAATATTTTTTTTTAATGAACCTACAGTACAGGCAACGCAGATCTCGTGTTCCCCGAGCCCCGTCACGGTATAAACACATCGAGGTGATCGGCCAGGTGAGACAGGTATAACGCGTTAGCATCACGGTAAACTCATCATCTACCTGTCCCCGCGACGGTAAAATTATCGATGGAAAAGTATCGTATACAAGCGGGAGTTATCTCGCCAAATGACAAATAAATTGCATGTTTCTTGATATTTAATGACGATATTTAACCAGATTTTGACAAAGATTATAATCAAAATAATGGAGTCATTTTTACTTTTTAGCTCACCTGAGCCAAAGGCTCAAGTGAGCTTTTCTGATCACAATTTGTCCGTTGTCTGTCGTTGTCGTTGTCGTCGTCGTCGTTGTTAACTTTTCACATTTTCATCTTCTTCTCAAGAACCACTGGGCAGATTTCAACCAAAGAACAAGGGGCAGTAAGCATATATTATTTGCCCAATATTTTTTAAAATTTTCAAACAAGCTCAATCATTGACATGATTTGATTTTTTTGTTGATGGGATGTTTATTTTTCAATATGTAGTCGCAAAATTGTCACCGATGTTTTTTAGTAGAGTTATCCCTCTTTTGATTTTAGTAATTTTCCGGATATCGCGTATTTCCTATGATATGGTCACATTCCCAACAAGAATTAGATATGGCTGCATGCAAACAACACGGTAAAATTTTAACAGATTAATCAAAATAACGAAAGAATTTTATTCTCAAAATATTTTTTTGTTGTTTGCATGCGGCCACTGTTAAAAAAATAAATTATGTTGTTTTACGATGGGCGAATTTTTCGGTTCCGGTTTCGGTTTTTATACACAGCAGACGTAAACAAAAGTGAAAGTCAGACGACAGCAATAGATATGAAGGCAAAATCATTTCATTAACTGGTAAGTATGCATGAAAGTAGTATAAGACTTAGAGATACAGCTATGCATTATGAATTTAAATGGGGTATTGTAATTGATCTGCATTCTTAACCATGTTTACGAGATCGACTGCTGACCGAGCGATCGATAACTTGCATGATTGACAGTAATCGCTAACTACACCATGTGGAATACATTATGCTATAGTCTTATTTCTAGTAAGTAGTTTGAAAATGTAATGAAATTTTAAAGGAAAGAGATATCGATATCGTTCATGAAACCGCTTCCGTTTACAATGAAAACTAAGATTAGTAAGAACACGGCTACATTTTAAATTGCTTTTGATCAACTGTTGATTGAATGTCAGCTATAGCTGATTGAGTATAGCATTACGACAATAGGTTGACATTTCACAACACAGGGAATATTCATTTAACAATCAAAAAATCATGTTTTCAGTCTATTTATCAAATTGCCCTCTAATACCAGGGCTATGTTAATTTGTGTTTTGAGTAAATGATACCCTAGCTCACAACTGCATGCTATTTGTGTATTTCATAAGAAATCTGTTATTTTTATGTTTTAAAATAGATCTGCATTTTATACTTTATTGTATTTAAATTATTTAGATAATCACTTTAATAAAAATTGGGTAATGTACATGTATGTAATGGTTATGTATATAGAATACATGTATGTTCTATACTCTGTCCTGAGTTTTTGCTTCCACCACTTTTTGCTTGATATTCTAATAATAGTAAATACCTTTGTGCTCAAACTATGTTCATCCACTAATATGAAAAATGTCCAGATTATCTGTCTTGAAACGCCCCCTCTACCGCTTCAGGTTTCAATACACATCCCAAAATTGAAAGTCTACAGAGATTTTGCATTGCATCAGCCATTAATAAGCCTGGATGATAAAGTTAAAAAAATGCGCGAGATGTCCCGAATACTTCCGAATGGAGAAAAGATGTAAACATTTCCCATTATAAATCTTCGTTAGAAAATTGTTTTTGTACCTGTGAAATTTTATGAGTGAAATGGGATAATTGTTCAATGAAGATATCTTGGATATACCCGGTATTCCCTTTCATCGATTTCAATCGTATTTCTTTCACAGATTTGTGTATTTTTATTAAAAATCATCAAAAATTGATGGAAGCAATAACTTGGGACAGACTTTAAAAACCCATGGTAATATTATTTTTATACAAGTAATATCCTGTAACATGTTTATTGAAATTCTTTCATTCTTACTGAAATTGGTTAACACATGTAAATGTAACAAAATCAATATCCAATTACCTATTTAGCATTTACCTTCTCTACTATTGCCCTAGCTTTTCGGCCTCTAGAGGAATCCGAAACACACACAAATTATTAAAATAAATAAACGTACATGTATATATTGTTTACCCTATTGTATCCTATATAGTGATTGTCATTTCACATCATTAAGTTACACATTTATAATTGAACATGTATAAGAATATAAAATGAACATGATATTTTTTAAAAATTGATTTTTTTTTCAATTCAGTTTGTAGCATCTTTGACAAATGGTGAGCTTCAAGAGAGCTATGGGAATTCTGAAAACATGCATACAAGGGTGACATAGATCCCATGAAGTAATGCTGCAGAATGAAATCTCAGTGATCTGATTGTTGCTGTTTTTCTTACTATTTAAAAGCTTGCAAAGGAATAAACAGTGCCAAGCACACGAATTATGAAAGTGATTGATATCATCTGACATGGTAAATTATGACAATCTTGGTGATCTGCCGATATGGATAGTCACTACATTTCAGGAACACAATATCTTATATGGATTGAACATTTTTTCTGGAGCCATTACTTAATTAATGCATGTGTGGTACAGCCAATATCGCACTGGTGTGAAAGTTAATGGGGTCAGTTCTTTGATACCTTGATTACTAAAGACACACACTCTCTATGGAAGAGCTACTCAGGACTGTGTTTTCAGCAATTATGGGTAGTTCAAAAAGTTAAAGTGAAACATATAAGTGACAGCGATTTTAAGTCAATGAAATTCATTGTTCCTTTTTTTAGCTCACCTGAGCTGAAAGCTTAAGTGAGCTCAGCTATTCTAATCACTTTTTGTTTGGCGTTCGTCTGTCTGTCTGCTTTTACATTTTCGACTTCTTTTCCCGAACCACTGGGCCAATATCAACCTAACTTTGCACAAATCATCCTTATTTAGGTAAAGGGATTTAAGTTTATTAAAATGAAGGACCACACCTTCCCTCAAAGGGAGATATTTAAGGTGGTATGGGACACTTCCTTGTTGTGACATATTGTTTATCGAAATAAACAATAAAATAAAGTGTAATTATATAAGTAGTTTCTTTCCAAAAATGGTTACCAAACTCCGTTGCGCAGTGGGTTAGAGGGTTTACTACAAACCTGTAAGTCATGAGTTCGAATCCCGCTGGGGGTTTTACAATTTTTACCTTTTCAAATATTTTTAAAAGGTGTTTTTTTGGTTAAATATTGTAAAATTTGAAAATTCTAAACCGGTGAAAGTTTTTCAATTATATAGTACTTTAATCTACATTAATATCGACAGATGTCACATACCACCTTAAGAATTTTTAAAATTTGTTGGTACATGTTTCTTTAAAAAATCCTCTTCTCAAAAACCATTTGGCCAGAAAAGGTGATACTTGTGTGAAAGCATCCTCAGGTAGTGTAGATTCAAGTTTGTTCAAATCATGGTCCCCGGGGGTAGGGTGGGGCCACAACTTTTTGAGCAAGATCTACTGTACTTATTTGTCAACATATTTTGAATTTGATATTGTACACTAAGTGCTTATTTGATAAGCTTTTGTCGCTCAGGTGAGGGATGTGGCCTTTAGGCCTCTTGTTTAATGATTTAGAAATCTGTGATATTTTCAGTAGAACTATTATACTATTTCACCCAACTGTATAAACTATATAGATAAAAAATTGTTTTAGATTATGAAATATTTAATCAATTATCTGAAGGTAATTTACTAATGCATGCACTATAAAATTATAACAAGGAGAAAAATATGCAAAAATTTAAGATTTTTTGTGATGAACATTAGTCATTGGTGGTTATGTTTGTTAATTATGTAATGTGTGAATGTTAGAGTTCACCTTCATTGAAATGAAGTATCAATTGTTTTATTAATAAAAAAACCATAATGATTTTATAATGAAATTGAGTTTTAGTCATGTTAAGAAAAGAGGTTAACGTTGTGATTAATATGTGGTAATGAATGATGAACTATGTCATGATAAATTATTAAACAAATATTGTCCCATTAAATCCCCCAAATTCTTAATCTACATTGTCTCACTCCACCCAGCTGAACTTGGGTACTGGCATATGCTGGGGTGGACTGGTGTTCCATTCAGGGGGAGTTTATGACTCCCATCCATTTAGCATCATGCACAGATACTGGGGATAAGCACCGGCTCTTTAGCCTTCATGGCACGGACAAGGATTTAACTAACAACCCATCCACCCCTGCCCCACCCAATCCAACCCCCAAAACTGCTTGTTAATTTTGTTAATTAAGTTTTTTTTTATTTTCATTTAAATTATATGGTTGATTTTTTAAAAATATCACAGGATTTCTTTTCTTTACGGAGCAATAAGTGTTAAAAACAAATAATCACTGAAATTCATGAGTTTTTGAGCATAAATTAATATTTGAATTTAATTTTTTACTGCAAATTCAGATTTTGGTCATTTAATTTCTATCTGCAGTTTTTTCTTTGACTTCATTGTGTTGTATTCTACACTCATTTTAATACCATATAAAAGAAGCATACATATGCATACAGTACATAAATATTCTATTCAAAAGGTACTGGTATATAACATTTCCTTAAATCTTTTTTTTTTTTATATAAAAAAACCTTTTTATCTCAAAATTGAAGTTTTAGTCATTTTTGGGTAAAGATTGTTTTCCTATGACTTGTTTTATTTTATTGTAGTAGGAATCACCAGATATTATCTGATATAATTTTAAAAAGACAAGATATTTTAAAAAATCCAGAAATTAGTGATTTTTTGGCTTTTTTCCTATATTTGCCCTCAAAATGACAAAAATGTAATTTTTCATTAAAAATATGGCTGAAATATATAGGGTTAACAGATCATATTTTACTAAAAAATAACCATGAAATGTTTTCAATGCATTGGGCAAATTTAAGGTCTTAATGCCCCTTGTTCTTTGGCACAAAGCCCACTAGGTGAAGGGGATTCAAGTTTGTTCAAATGAAGTGTCACGCCCTTTTTAAAGGGGAGATAATTGAGAATTATTAAAAATTTGTTGGTATTTTTCAAAAATCTTCTTCTCAAAAACTATTCAGCCGGAAAAGCTTAAACTTGTGTGGAGGCATCCTCAGGTAGTGTAGATTCACGTTTGTTCAAATCATGGTCCCCGGGGGTAGGGAGGGGCCACAAGAGGGGGATCAAGTTTTACATAGGAATATATAGAGAAAATCTTTAAAAATCTTTTATCAAAAACTATCAGGCCAGAAAAGCTCAAATTAAAATGGGAGCATCCTCAGGAAGTGTAGATTCAAGTTTGTTCAAATCATGGTTCCCGGGGGTAGGGAGGGGCCACAATTGGGGGATCAAGTTGTACATAGGAATATATAGAGAAAATCTTTTAAAATCTTCTTCTCAAAAACTATTAGGCCAGGAAAGCTCAACTTTGAGTGGAAGCATCCTCAGGTAGTGTAGATTCAAATTTGTTTAAATCTTGGTCCCCGGGGGTAGGGTGGGGCCACAATAGGGGGATCATTTTATAAATAGGAATATATAGAGAAAATCTTTAAAAATCCTCTTCTCAAAAACTATTTGGTCAGAAAAGCTCAAATTAAAATGGAAGCATCTGCAGGTAGTCTAGGTTTAAGTCTGTTCAAATCATGATCCCCGAGGGTAGGGTAGGGCCACAATTGGGGGATCAAGTTTTAAATAGGAATATATATAGAGAAAATCTTTAAAAATCTTATTCTCAAAATCTATTAGGCCAGATAAGCATCCTCAGGTAGTGTAGATTCACGTTTCTTCAAATCATAGTCCCCGGGGGTAGGGTGGGGCCACAATTGGGGGATCAATTTTTACATGAGAGTATATAGAGAAAATCTTTTAAAAAATTTCTTTTAATAACTATTTGGCCAAGAAATCTCAAATTGGCGTGTAACCATCCTCAGATAATGTAGATTCAAGTTTGTTCAAATCATGGTCCCTGGGGGTAGGCCGAGGCCACAATGGGGGATACATTTTTAGCTCACCGAGACGAAGTCAGGGGGAGCTTATGCTATACCGTCGCCGTCGGTGTCCGGACCTGGTTAAAGTTTTTGTTGCATGTCCTGTATCTAAGCTATTACTTGTCCTATCTTCACCAAACTTGCATGGATGATGCATCTGGACCTACTAATGGACTTGAAAGACTTGGATGCTGAATCTGAGTCCTAAATTTCAGATGCTGGAGGAGGTTAAGGTTGTTGGACCAGGTTAAAGTTTTTGTTGCAGGTGCCCTTTGATAGCAATGTCTAAGTTACTGAGGTCCATACTTCACCAAACTTGCATGGATGGTGTGTCTTATGATACTGATGCACCAGACAGGCTTGAGTGCTGAATCTGAGGTATAGGTTTCGGATGCTGGAGGAGGTTAAGGTTTTTGGAGCAGGTTAAAGTTTTTGTTACAGGTGGCCTTTGATAGCAATATCTAAGTTACTGCTGGTCCGTACTTCACCAAACTTGCATTGATGGTGTGTCTTATGATACTGATGCACCAGACAGGCTTGGGTGCTGAATCTGAGGTATAGGTTACAGATGCTGAAGGAGGTTAAGGTTTTTATAGCTGGTTAAAGTTTTTGTTGCACGTGCCCTCTGATGATTATATCTTAGTTACTACTTGTCCTAACTTCACCAGTCTTCCGTGGATGGTATGTCTTATGATACTGATGTACCAGACAGGCTTGAATGCTGAATCTGAGCCATAGGTTTCGGATGCTGGAGGAGGTTAAGGTTTTTAGAGCTGGTTAAAGTTTTTGAAACAGGTGCCCTCTGATGATTATATCTTAGTTATTACTTGTCCTAACTTCACCAGACTTCCATAGATGATGTGTCTTATGATACTGATGCACCTGACAGGCTTGAATGCTGAGTCTGAGCCATATGTTTCAGATGCTGGATATGGTTAAGTTTTTTGGAACAGGTCACATGTTTAATAGATAATAGTACTATTTCAAACTTGCATAGTTGATTAAACTGTAATACGAATGAATCACAGAGGAAGCTTCAGATGCAGAGCTTGATCTCCATTATCAAGGATGCTAAAAAATATATCTTAGTTATTACAGGTCCTAACTTCACCAAACTTGAATGGATGTTGTGTCTTATGATACAGATGCACCTGACAGGCATGGATGTTGAATCTGAGCCATAGGTTGTGGATGCTTGAGTAGGTTAAGGTTTTAATTGCTAGTGCCCTCTGATGATGATGTCTTAGTTATTACTGGTCTGAACATCACCAAACTTGCATGGAGATGCGTCTTATGTATACTGATGCACCTGGCAGGCTTGAATGCTAAATCTGAGCCATAGGTTTTGGATGCTGGATGAGGTTTAGTTTTTTTGGAACAGGTCACATGTTTTATAGATGATAGCTTGCATAGTTGATTTAACTATATTATAAATGAAAGGCAGAGGTTGCTTCAGTTGCAGAGCCTGATCTTCATTATCAAGGATGCTAAAGAAATCTCCTACCTCACTCAAACCTGCTCGATAGATAGATGTGTTTGTTGATAAATGATATAACATGATTCCTAAGATATAGTATTGTATGGTATGAAACAATATTGTTTAATATGATAGAATATAATATCATATGTAATACTATAAAAAGTTATATGATATGATATTGTATCAATTTTTTTGATGATTTATGTTATGATATTGTATCATGATATTGTTATGTATAGTATTGTATATTATGATACAATATCGCAAAATATTGTATTATTAATTTATTATTTTATCACATGATACTATTACATAAGATATTGCAAAATATAATATTGTATTCTATGATACAATATTGTATATTCTATAATATTGTATCATACGATATTGTATAATATTATAATTAGTTTCTGTAATATAGAATTATATCACATGAAATTGTATAATATGATACTGTTATATTATATAATGTCGTATCATACGATACTGTAAAATATGATATTGGTTTATAATATTATCACATGAACTTGTATTGTATGATATTGTAAAATATATTATTGTATCATATGATACAATTTGTATAATATAATATTGTATTATATAATATTTTACTTTATCACATAATATTGTATCATTTGATATGATACAATGTTGAATCAAATTATATTGTATCATATGATACAACACAATACAATGTCATATCATACGTGACAATATCATATATCATTATTGTTTTTTATGGTATTTTATTGTATTATATGATATATGTTGTAAATATGATAGGAGGCAATATTTAATTTTATATCATTGTATTGATTAACATATGAACATATGATTATCATACAATTTTTAAACAGATTATATACGATATTGTGTCAAAACAGAATCCATGAATATCCAAGATCATAAAGTATGATTTTCATTTAATATGATAAAGGTGGTCTCATAAAGGTGAAGTCTCATAAAGGTGATGTCTCGTCTGGGTGAGCTTTGTAATCTGTGATTAACTATGTTTATATATAGAGAAAATCTTTAAAAGTCTTCTTCTCAAAAGTAGTAGGCCAGGAAAGCCCAAATTTGAGTGGAGGCATCCCCAGATCATAAAGATTGAAGTTTGTTTAAATAATAGTCCAGGGGTAGGGTGAGGCCACAATGGGGGATGAAATTTTACTTAGGAATATATAGAGAAAATCTTCTTTTTAAAGACTATTTGGCCAGAAAAGCTTAACCTTGTGTAGAGGCATCCTCAGGTAGTGTAAATTCAAGTTTGCAAAATCACAGTCCCTAGTGGTAGGGCGGGACTGTGATGGGGGTTTGAATTTTTACATAGGAATATATAGAGAAAATCTTTAAAAATATTCTGGGAAAGTTTTTGGTCCAAAACTCAGTACTTAGTGTGAAAGCACAGGTTATGAGATTAAAGGTAGATTTAAGTTTGATGAAACCATGATTCCCTAGAGAATAGTGGAGCCACGAAATGGGGGGGGGGGGGGGGGGTATATAGGAATAGAGAAAAATCTTAGAGGTACAACAACAAAAGGGGCTTGGTATTTACCAAAAAATAAGAGGTGGATAAAAATTGGCAGATTTTCATTTTTTTTTTTAGCAAGATCTACTGTACTCAGTTGTCAAGATATTTTGATACTGTTATGCTAATTTGATCAGAATTAAGGCAATTGTTGCTCAGGTGAGCGATGTGGCCCCTGGGCCTCTTGTTTTTTTTATTTCAGAGCTATTAAATAAATTATAAAAGTATTTAATTTAATACTTGTGCAGCAATTGCAAATAAAATATTTTCGAATCCATTATCATATTTTTAGAAGGTCGTTAAATTAAAAATTATCATGAAATGATTTTAATTGCCAATAAAATTATAAATGTGTATGCAGTGTGATTGTGTTTTCTTAACAATTAATTGGTCCGCCTTCATTTGTATTGTTTGTTGTTGAAGTCAATGCGTGTCAAGTAATGATGAGCAAGTGATAAAAAATTAGGGCTTCCTATAAAATTACCAACCCTGTATATTTAGCGCGTTCCGTTCATTTCTTACAAGGTCTTCTAGGTGTAAAGAACATTTTTTGTGAATTCATGTTTTAGTGAATTTGTGTTGCGTTACTTTAGGTACATGTATGGCTCGTCGTTTGTCATTGCGCGAGGATTCCCACTTTCAAGTGCGTTACGTTTGTGACGACAATCTTTAAGTGCGAAGCCGTGTGTTCTTCAAGACTCAGTCTGACTTGATTATTCAGTGTGGAAATGAGTATGACGTTCAGTGGGGCCGGCCTGAGGAAGTCGATCGAGCTGTGGTCTTGCATGCTGGATGTGAGCAGGACATGAGGGCCAAGCTGCGAGAGATGGAAGATACCGAGTGTCTACCAGCCTCTCCTTTCTCATCAACTTCTTTGCCACCTTCGAATACGCCCCATTGTAATGCGAAAAATCAAATTAACATGTATCTCTCTGAACTGAGTTATAACAAATAGAGAATAAGGAGCCTTAGAGATACCCAGAGTTGCATAAAATTATGTAATCGAAAGATATTGTGGGTATCCCTTGTCATGGTGTGGTGATGGTGTACCAGCTACCCGCCGTGACGGTGGTTAGCGTTCGCTCGCGACCGAGCCCCCCCCCCGCTCTCTCTCTTAACAGAATAACTAGATAATTTTTTTTGAGAAGGAAATGTTGTTAAACCGTTCTTATGTTCTTACACATTTCAAAGAAATTAAGAACATGTTTTGAAAGTTTTGCTGTTGATATTATCATGCCGATAAAAAAACATTTAAACATTTCAGTAAATGTATTGAGATCATTTTATGTGTGCATGTACAGGTAATCTTATAGAATATAAAGCTACAACAAATATGTAAACCCGTTTCTCGTTATTGTAACATTTACTAATAGTTATATCAAATAATTGATTCATTTTACTGCGTTCTTTAACCGCTAAACATGTTTAAGATGTTCCTTCCTGCAAAAAACCTCCATTATAAACTAAACGAGAGATAGAGGAAAAACACAACGAATTAAACTTTCCAAACACAGTATATCATGCATCACGAACATTGTAAAAAAACTTTACTGTTAAACATACTTCTTATTTTCTTTATTCAAAATAAAACTAATAGAACGAAACTTTATCATGGAGGGAACACGTGGTAGAGCTAGCAGGTTGATTTGATTGACAGGTGCAGCACGTGGACTCAAATCTGAAATTGCATGATGGATTCAATCACAGTGTACCATATTCTTTTATGAATACTAATTTTATGAATATTTAGTATTGGATATTAGTATATTTCACATAAGTGTACGTTAAATTACGCCTAAACGCCTAAACTCTCTCTCTCTCTCTCTCTCTCTCTCTCTCTCTCTCTCTCTCCTGTAAGGTGTTGTGCGATATATACTTTTTCTTTTGTCATGAACAGGTGTAAAAACCCTCAAGGGCATGTCGTTTTCTACCCTGAGTTTGTGAATCACTACATGTATACACAGACAATGATCATGACTTAAACTTTATATGTATACACAGGAAACGCATACTGATAACACGTTATGATTCCATGTGCTTTAACGCAGCACCAACTTTATATATGAATGATAATCTTATTATTGAATGGAAAAATAGATTTGTTAGTTGATTCCCGACATTTGTTCATTTCTCAATTTAAAACATACACATGTATTGACAGTTTACGGCGCTATGCGTGTCAACTTATAAAATGAGAAGATGAAATTGCTCTGCATTAATACGAGTTTGTCTAATGAAAATATTTAATTCTAAAATTGTTATAAAAACAGGATTATCAACTAATAGAAATAATAACTGAAATAAGCACGTCAAATACAAAGATATGTGTTCTTATTTACACATCACAAAATTTAACTACGTAATAATCATGTTAATATGTTGTAATTCGAATGTAGTTTCCGATTTCATGAAATTCTATTTCATAAATATAATTTATTAATTTTATAATAATATGGATCACAATTTATTTACAATGCAGCTGTTATGCTTAAATCTGAAGTCGCATATTTGACATGGATTTACCCGACCCGCATTGCCTGTAATGTACAGGACAGGTAAAGTAACAACAACAAGCAGCAGCAGGAATAACAGTAAATCACACCGTCACGGTGTCATCACGGTCGCAATCCATACCGCGATAAAAAAATGTTTGATCCGCGATGGTGTAACGCAGGAACGATAAAAATACCGTGACGGTAACGCGGGCCAATACAGGATCCGCGTTGCCTGTACTGTATGTGGTTTTTTGCCTCGGCTTATTCCCCCAGATTCTTAAGGTTATATATATGAAAATTACACAATTTGATTGTAATTTTAGTGGAGCAATTCAATAATATCATGGTTGTAAAAAATACTAAAACAGACAATGTATTTGTTATAGTGTTTTGAAAATATTGAAATCAAGTAAATAAATACATGTACTATTCCGCATTTGGAAACTATTTTATATAACAAAAGAATTACCTGGTATTTTATTCTGAAATGAAACAAACACCAAACAAAACATCTAGACCTTTATAACCAGTAATGGTTATAATTGGATGCTGAATCTGGGTCCTAAATTTCAGATGCTGGAGGATTAAGGTTTTTGGAGCAGGTTTTAGTTTTTGTTGCAGGTGCCCTTTGATAGCAATATCTAAGTAACTGCTGGTCCTAACTTCACCAAACTTGCATGGATGGTGTGTCTAATGAAACTGATGCACCAAACAGCTTGAATGCTGAATCTGACTATAGGTTTTGGATGCTGGAGGAGGTTAAGGTGTTTAGAGCTGGTTAAAGTTTTTGTTGCAGGTGCCCTCTGATGATTATATTTTAGATACAACTGGTCTTAACTTCACCAAACTTGCATGGATAGTGTGTCTTATGATACTGATGCTCCAGACAGGCTTGAATGCTGAATCTGAGCCATAGGTTTCAGTTGCTGGAGGAGGTTAAGGTTTTTGGAGCAGGTTAAAATTTTTGTTGCAGGTGCCCTTTGATAGCAATATCTTAGTTGCTACTGGTCCTAACTTTATCAAACTTGCACAGATGGTGCATCTTATGATACTGATGCACCATACAGGCTTGAATGCTGAATCTGACTATAGGTTTTGGATGCTGGATGAGGTTAGGTTAAAATAGCTGGTTAAAGTTTTTGAAACAGGTGCCCTTTGATGACGCTATCTTAGTTATTACTTGTCCTAACTTCACCAAATTTGCATGGATGGTGTGTCTTATGTTACTGATGCACCTGACAGGCTTGAATGCTGAATCTGAGCTATAGGTTTTGGATCTAAGTTATTACTGGTCCTAACTTCACCAAACTTGCATGGATGATGCGTCTAATGATACTGATGCACCCGACAGCTTTGAATGCTAAATGTGAGCCATAGGTTTTGGATGCTGGATGAAGTTTAGTTTTTTGGAACAGGTCACATGTTTTATAGATAATAGCTTGCATAGTTGATTTAACTTTATTATAAATGAAACGCAGAGGTAGCTTCAGATGCAGAGCCTGATCTCCCAGGCCTCTCACACCCATTTTTAGCTCACCGAGACGAAGTGAAGGAGAGCTTATGCTATACCCTCGGCGTCGGCGTCGGCGTCCGGACCTGGTTAAAGTTTTTGTTGCAGGTCCTGTATCTAAGCTATTACTTGTCCTCTCTTCACTAAACTTGCATGGGTGATGCATCTGGACCTACTTATGGACTTGAAAGACTTGGATGCTGAATCTGGGTCCTAAATTTCAGATGCTGGAGGAGGTTAAGGTTGTTGGACCAGGTTGAAGTTTTTGTTGCAGGTGCCCTTTGATAGCAATATCTTAGTTACTGCTGGTCCGTACATCACCAAACTTGCATGGATGGTGTGCCTTATGATACTGATGCACCAGACAGGCTTGAGTGCTGAATCTGAGCTATAGGTTTCGGATGCTGGAGGAGGTTAAGGTTTTTGGAGCAGGTTAAAGTTTTTGTTGTGGGTGCCCATTGATAGCAATATCTAAGTTACTACTGGTCCTAACTTCACCAAACTTGTATGGATGATGCGTCTTATGATACTGATGCACCTGACAAGCTTGAATGCTGAATCTGAGCAATAGGTTTCGGATGCTGGAAGAGGTTAAGGTTTTTTTTTTTTTTTATAATTTATTTTTTTGTTTTCATTTTCACAATCATATATGATTTCATAAAGAAGGTAATATATATAAGAATTTTTTTTTGGCATTCTCACTTTCACACTCTTTCTCTCTCTTACATACTACATTCTCTTCAAGAGCAAACATAAAGGATATATATATACAGACCCTGAAACGTACTACTACACCAAAAAAGCGTGCGACTTTCGTGCGAGAAACGTTTCGTGTAAACCGTTTAGCGTTTCGTGTAAACCGTTTAGCGTTTCGTGTGAATCGTGAAGCGTTTCGTGTAAACCGTTTAGCGTTTCGGGCAAAGCGTGCAGCGTTTCGGACAAAGCGTGTAAATCGTTTCGGGCAAAGCGTGCGAGAACCGTGTGAAACGTTCATCAGATTTCATTCGGAACTCTCTGAAAATTTAATTGTAACAAAATAGCGCTCGTGTTAAACATTACTTTAAACTGATTGGCAAAACTCCTTTGACATATTCTCGTGAAAAAAATCTATAAGAAATGATATACGTATCTTTTTACAAAATTGAATTAATTTTTAACAAACAAAAGAAAAGTACGCGTATTAAAAGAAGAGTAGTTTCTGAGACAATTCAGCTATGTACAACCAGTACACATAACCTCGGACATCGGGTAAGACCTGCACCTGGCTGAACCTGTCAATCAAACTCTGTGTATTCGTTTTCATTGGATGGTCACGCGTCTCTTTTTTTGTCAATAGCCAATAGAAATTTAATGAATTCAAGGTAGTCGGAATCAGTATTTGTTGATGCACACAATGTCAATGATCGATTATTTAACATTAATTTGAACAAAATTAAATGTAAACATAGAAAGAAAATATACTGTTCATTTGTATGAAATGCGGGAAGTAAATTCTTTTGAATCCCGATTAAAAATATTTCTACAAGTTATTATTTTAAATATTTAAAGAATGATAACGGAAAACAACAAGTAATTAACACACTGAAATTTTCCTAAAATGTACACATGCAATTAATTATTATGGGAATCTATATGCATGGTACTTAATTCAAATAGATTATGATAGATATATTGTACGCCGTTATGCGGGATGCCGGTTATGTATACGAATATTGAGACAAAAATCTAAATCATTTTTTATTTTTTGTTCTTTCCGAAATCCGAAATAGATATGACAACTTTCTTTATTGTTTAATCCATTGATTTTTCTCTGTGATATTATATACGGAACATTTATTTACGCGAATGATTCGACATAAAAAAAATTAGTCGGTTGTTTTATGGCATTTTCCTAACTTATATGACTAATTAGATTTTACATAACTTTCAAAATTATCAATGTAAATGATTACAGGTTTATTTACAGTAAGTATTTTTACATCGTATTCTCTGAAACCAATAAAAATTTTAATGTGAGAGGAAAAAACAAATCCCGCCGAATACTGAAAAACCAAATTATCAATGTAAATCATCACAGGTTTATTTACAGTTAGTATTTTTACATCGTATTCTCTGAAACCAATAAAAATATTAATGTGAGAAGAAAAAACAAATCCCGCCGAATACTGAAAAACCGATATCAGTTTGTAATCATACGGATTTTTTTTTTGGTATTGAATATTGTGTTAAGGTTACTTTTTTCTCTGAAATATTTATTATTTACGGCATTAATAAGAATCATGGATATTTCTTTTGAGCAATAAATACATGTATATTTATAGAAGTAATATATTTGGCTAATTCTGTGAATAAATAATTTTTTGCTTTAAATATAAGTACCAAATTAATTTAATCAATCAATTCAATACTTATGTACATATATGTTTCTAATATCAGTATTTCTATTATTTCGTGTTTTCTTAAAATGAATTCTTACTAACAGAGTCATGGTAAAAATCCGAGAGGACCCGAATCGATCAGGATAAAAGCGTGTCCAAAGCGTGCGAAAAGCGAGCAAATCGTTTCGTGCGAGAATCGTTTCGTGTAAACCGTTCAGCGTTTCGTGTAAATCGTTTAGCGTTTCGGGCAAAGCGTGCAGCGTTTCGTGTAAATCGTTCAGCGTTTCGTGTGAACCGTTTAGCGAGCGTGTAGCGAGCGTGCAGCGAGCGTGTGGTGTAGTAGTACGTTTCAGGGTCTGTATATATATATATATATATATATACACGCACATATACAAATATATATATATATATATATATATATATATATATATATATATATATATATATATATATATATACACGCACATATACAAATATAAATAGTACAGTTGTTTACCATGTTTAAAATTATATCTCAAATATGTTTTTCCAATTTACCCAGAGTTTATTAAATTTTGTAATCTCACATGATTTGATAGCTATATATTTTTCAACTTTATATTTGAATGACAGATGATGTAACATTCCAACAATGTCAGGTTTTTTGTCTTGTTTTGAACAATTAAAAATGTATTGCTTGGAGTACAGAATTATAAAATTAACTACTTTGTTGTAACCACTGAAAGGAAGTTCACCAAATAGTACATTTTTAACATTAAAGCCAATTCTATTTGAAGTTTTTCTATAAATATACATACTAAGATTATTCCATATAGGAAGTATTTCTGAACATGTCATAAATACGTGCTGAATTGTTTCCACATTTTCCTTACAAAAAGTACATACATCATAAGAAATAACATTAATCTTTTTCAAATAATAGTTTGTTGGAAGAATTCTGTGAAGAATTCTGTATTGTAGCAACTGTATTGAAGTATCAGTTGTTGTCTTAAAACAAACTTTAAAAAAATCTTTCACAGAATCATTTATATCTAAGTGAAGTGATAGTTCAGTGTTCCATTTTTGAATTGCCTTCGGAACAATATCTTTACTATTAATGAGTTGATACACAACTTTGGAACATTTTTCATTCAACAGTGTATATTCAAAATAAAAAGGAATAAATGGTGAAAAATCTTTACTCACATCAGATCTATTAACTGATATGGTCTTGAAAAACTTAGATATTGCACTGATAACACTATTAAATTGCATGGTACAAATATTTGTCAAGCTAAATTGCTTTTCAAAATCATGTTGTGATAAAAAAGTTCCATCATTATTCAAAAAGTCACTAACTATTTTTACACCATGTTCATACCACAATTTGACATAAATTGTTTTATTACCAACACATATATTTGTATTATACCAAACTGGCATAGAAAAGAATTTTTGCTTAAATATTATGTTATCCGAAGCTTGAAATATTGTTAAGTATGACTGAAATACATCTTTCCAGAAAACATTACTATGTTTCACAATATTATGCATATATTTGTCACCAAAATCAAGCATATTTTTTGTAACCTCATTGCCATGGATTTCAAAAAAGATGTCCATCCATGGTTTCTTATCTTTAAAAAGTCTCCTAATCCAGGAGCATTTTAATGACTTTAAAAAATTGTTAATTTCTAGCATTTTAAATCCCCCTTTTAAATAATCTTGGGTGATAATTTGTCTCTTCACTTTGTCAATCTTTGAATTCCATACAAATTCATATAAAAGATTACTTAAAAAAGATAAAGTTTCTTTATCCGGGTTTGGGAGAGATATAAAAAGATGATTAAGCTTTGGATAAAGTAATGTTTTGGCTACAGTGACTCGACCAATGGGAGTGAGTATTCTCCTGTTCCACTGTTGTATCATAGCTTTAATTTTTGGTATTTGGATATCATAATTTAAGTTTTCTATTTTTTCCAAATCTACAGAAAATTCTATTCCCAATAAACTAAATGTTGTACATCCCCACACTAGTTTCCATCTAGTATGGTGATATACTTGCTTAGAAAATTTTTTAGCACCAATCCAAACAATTTTTGTTTTCGAGCTGTTGATATTTAGTCCTGAGAAAGTAGAAAAAAAATCTACAGTGTCAAGTGCAGCAAAACGTGAATTTGGTGAACCATCAAGTACTAAAGTTGTGTCATCTGCATATTGGATAATCTTTTGTTCCTTACTATTAACCACAATACCTTTGATACTTGTATTTTGTTTTATTAGAATTGCTAAAATTTCTGCACATAGAATAAATAAATATGGAGCAATAGGATCCCCCTGTCTACATCCTCTATATATATCAATCTGTTCTGAAAGGAAACCACACTGCAAGATTGATGCTTTGATCCGTGTATTTAAAATTTTAATCCATGTAATCATATTTTCCCTAAAACCCAAATATTCTAAAACTTTATAAATAAACTTCCAAGATATGGAATCAAAAGCTTTCTCAAAATCTATAAGCACAAGTAAACCAGGTAAATTTTTTGTTTCAGTAAAAGACATTAGATCATAAACAAATCTGGTATTTTCTCCTATGTAACGACCTTTTATGAAACCAGATTGAGTTTCTGATATCAAATAATTTAAAACGGATTTAATTCTATAACTGAGACATCCTGATATTAATTTGTATAGTACATTCAACAAGGTAATTGGACGCCAGTTTTTCAGATATTGTCTGGGTTTGTCCCCTTTTGGTAGACATGTAATAATTCCTAGCCTTTGAGATATAGGGAGCTCTTTTTTAATAAAAATATGGTTAACCGCAGACACAATGTAATGTTTGAAATCCTTCCAGAAAAACTTAAAAAATTCAACAGTAAAACCATCACTCCCTGGAGATTTGTTATTTTTCATATTTTTCAACACATTATAAATCTCACTTTCCGATATATCGCCTTCAAGGGATATTGAAGTGGATGCATCTAACCTTGGAATGTCAGTTTTTATTATATCTTCAAGATTAATATCTAGAAGATCTGAGTCTTTCCAAGAAAAAAGAGATTCATAAAAAGTTTTGACCTGATGAAGGATACTGCTTTGATCATATATAGTGTTATTGTTGTGTGTTTCAACTTTTTTAATAGTTTTATTTAGAAAGTTTCGAGACTCTAGTGAGCAGAAATATTTGCTTGGTTTCTCTCCTTCTTCTACCCACTTAGCCCGGGATCTTATAATATGACCTTGTAACTTTTCTTTTCGAACTTTTTCAAGTTCAGACTTTTTTTCATGCAAAAGCTCAAAATCAATATCAGACTGTGACTCAATATTCTCAATATCTTTCAGTAAGGTAATTTCAATTTTATCTCTTTCTTTCTTCTTAAATGAAGAATATGAAATTGTAATACTACGGATTTCCATAAGTAAAACTTCCAGAAAAATACTGTGATTTATATCATCATCATGTAGATATTGATCTTGGACTTTATGAATAGTTTGTTTAACCTTTTCAATGTAAGTTTTATCTGTCAGAAGACTGTTATTAAACTTCCATAACCCACGGCCTCTTACAAATTTATTAAATTTTAACTCTAAAAGTACTGCAGAGTGATCTGATCTATAACCAGGTTTAATAGAAATTGTTTCTACCATGTTTGACAGGCTTTCAGATATTAGTATATAATCAAGTCGGCCTTGTTTTAGAGGATTTCTTTTTCTCCAAGTAAATATTTTTTGGCTTGGATTTAGAATCCTATAGTAATCAACTAATTGTAAATCCTTCATCAGTTCAAGAACCTTGTCCCTTGCTTTTGGGTTATTAACATTGATATAGTTTTCTGTATCCAACACAGGATTTAAAGCAAGGTTAAAATCTCCACAAAGTATAAAATAGTCATTATCTAGGTTCAAAAAAATATCACGGACTTCTTCGTAAAAACATGGACTGTCATAATTTGGACCATATATGTTAATAATAGTAACACGATTCTCCTCGATGGTTATATCAATCGCTAAAAGATTTCCTTCATTATCTTTAATTTCATTGTGTATTTTAAATTCAAAATTATTGTTAAAAAGAAGACAGACACCTCTTGAGTTCGACCGAAATGAATTGAATATACATTTATATCCCCACTGCGTTTCAATAAATGGTTCAATTTCAGATATAAAGTGTGTATCCTGTAAGCATAATATTGAATACCCTTGTTTCTTGTAAAAATTTAGTACGTCTTGCCTTTTAGAAGATGTATGTAAACCTTGACAATTCACTGATGCTATTTTTATCAAATCAGCCATTTATTGTTACATCAAAAAGAAATAAAAAGTAATAAGATAACTTATGTAAACAACAACATATCCTAAGTACCTTTTCAAAAATTATTCTTTCACCCAAACTCACACATCGCCATTTCACACACTTCCACACACAAAAGCGAAAGTTACACACGCAAAAACGAAAGTTACAAGATTTTATGTGCATTCCGATCCCGGTCACCCAAAATCGATCCCGATCGAAATGTCTTCACACAAGGCTCCGCTGGCACATCGCTGATATTTAATGCTTCACCTTCATGTTCACATTGTCAAATATGTCAAATCTGTGCCTTTTATTGTCTTTATCAAGAGCGAAAACTTTTCCATTGTACAACCATGCGGATTGAATTTGTGGGTTCTTGTTCAAATCGTGAATTAGTTTTGCGTTCATTGGGGTTATGTGGTCGTACATGGTGAAACATTTTTTGATTTCTTCTTTTGATCGGTTTTTGATGACTTTGACCTTAACTTCTGTGGACTTAAATTTTGCAATCACCGGTCTTATTCCCCGCGATTCCCTTGAGGCAATCTGTGTATCTCCAGCACATCGTTGGGGTCCAGAGCTACACCGGCCTTTTCTTTCAGAATGGTACATAGATCCATCCTAAGATTTTCGTCTTTTTTTTCTTTCCAACCCATGAACTTTATGTTATTTTTCTGGGAATATTGGAGGTTTTGGTTCGCCAGTTTTAAGGCGTCTACTGAAATTTCTTCGCACTCTTTAATAGTTTCTTTCAAAGATCTGAGTTCCTTATTCTGTTCATGTAATTTTTCGCGTAAAGTGTCGAAATCCAGATTGAAACCATCTGACACTTCTTTTACTTGACAGGCTTGAATGCTGAGTCTGGTTTCGGATGCTGGATAAAGTTAAGTTTTTAGGAACAGGTCACATGTTTAATAGATGATAGTACTATATCAAACTTGCATAGTTGATTTAACTGTAATATGAATGAATCGCAGAGGTAGCTTCAGATGCAGAGCTTGATCTCCATTATCAAGGATGCTAAAAAATAAATCTTAGTTATTACAGGTCCTAACTTCACCAAACTTGAATGGATGTTGTGTCTTATGATACAGATGCACCTGACAGGCATGGGTGTTGAATCTGAGCCATAGGTTGCGGATGCTTGAGTAGGTTAAGGTTTTAATTGCTAGTGCCCTCTGATGATGATGTCTTAGTTATTACTGGTCTGAACATCACCAAACTTGCATGGAGATGCGTGTTATGATACCAATGCACCTGATGGGCTTGAATGCTGAATCTGAGCCATAGGTTTCGGATGCTGGATGAGGTTTAGTTTTTTTGGAACAGGTCACATGTTTTATAGATGATAGCTTGCATAGTTGATTTAACTTTATTTTAAATTAAATGCAGAGGTTGCTTTATATGCAGAGCCTGATCTCCATTATCAAGGATGCTAAAGAAATCTCCTACCTCACTCAAACCAGCTCGATAGATAGATGTGTTTGTTGATAAATGATATAACATGATTCTTATGATATAGTATTGTATGATATGAAACAATATTGTTTGATATGATACAATAGGATGTCATATGTTATATTATAAAAAGTTATACAATACGATATGATATTGTATCAATTTTTTGGATATTTTATGATATGATATTGTATCATGATACTGTTATGTATAGTATTGTATATTATGATACAATATTGTATAATATTATATTGTATTTTTAATTTATTATTTTATCACATGATACAATTACATAAGATATTGCAAAATATTATATTGTATCCTATGATACAATATTGTATATTCTATAATATAATATCATACAATATTGTATAATATGATATTGGTTTCAGTAATATAGAATTATATCACATGAAATTGTATTATATGATATTGTAATATTATATAATATTGTATCATACGATATTGTATGATATGATATTGGTTTATATGATATATTATCTTATCACATGAAATTGTATTATATGATATTGTAATATTATATAATATTGTATCATACGATATTGTATGATATGATATTGGTTTATATGATATATTATCTTATCACATGAAATTGTATTATATGATATTGTAATATATATTATTGTGTCATATGATACAATATGTATAATATAATAATGTATTTTATAATATTTTGCTTTATCACATAATATTGTAGCATTTGATAAGATACAATGTTGGAATCAAATTATATTGTATTATATGATATAATATCATATAATGTATCAAATATGTTTCAGTGTCATTCAATACAATATCATACTATATTATACAATATTATATGTTTCAATGTTATGATGTATTATGTAATATGATATTGTAATATAATACTATATTGTATTATATTTTATGATATTGTATTATGTGATCAAATACAATAAGGTATAACACAATACAATGTCATATCATACATTACAATATCATATCTCATTATTGTTTATTATGGTATTTTATTGTTTTATATGATATATATTATAAATATGACATGATACAATAGTTAATTTTATATCATTGTATTGATTAACATATGAACATATGATTAACATAAAAAATTTTTATCAGATGATATACGATATTTTGTCAAAACAGAATCCATGAATATCCAAGATCATAAAGTATGATTTTCATATAAAATGATAAAGGTGGTCTTATGAAGGTGATGTCTCATAATGGTGATGCTCCGTCTCGGTGAGCTTAGTAATCTATGATTACCTATGTTTGGTACTGAGGCCAGGGCTAATGGATTGGGAAAAATGCAACATTTTGATAGAAATTGGGAATTTTTTCCCTTGCTTAATGTACAGTCCCTTGAAAAAAAAACCTAGGGTATATTGATAGGATTTTTTTTCTAATTATTTTAGAAATATAATTTTTTCAAAACTGGGAACATATGTGTATAATAATGAGGAGGAAAAAAGTTTATCCACAATGTGTAATACAAGTTTAAAAAGAAGATATAAAATTTCCCAAAAGTTTTTTTTGTAATTACTATATGCCAAATGACAAAGAAAAAAAAATGAAACAGTGTTTTAGAATTTTAAATAAGTTATCTTTTTTGTATATTAATGTAAAATTTGAACTATTTTTGTATTTATACCTTTTACAGATAAATGTTTCTTGATTGTGTTAGCTCAATGACAATATTTATAAAATCAGTCTCTGTACTTCTGTGTATTTGGGGTATTAGTCAAACCCTTTTACCCAATTACTACCGTTCTGTTAAACATTTCTATAATAATTTGACCATTTATTGCAGAATTATAAACTATTAACGCTATAAACTATTACACTATCTGTAATATCAGGATTAAAAGTAATAAACATCGTTTTTTAAAATTACACTGTCTCTGTCTTAAGCCCACGGTCCCCGGGGACCATGATTTGAACAAACTTGAATCTACACTACCCGAAGATGCTTTCATTTTAATTTGAGATTCCCTGGCCTAATAGTTTTTGAGAAGAAGATTTTAAAGATTTTCTCAATATATTCCTTTGTGAAATTTGATTCCCCTATTGTGGCCCAAGAAGCTTCACAGAGCTTTTATGACTGCTGAACATACATGATATATATTAAGAATTAGAATAATTTTCTCTTAAATTACATTATTAATTTTAGGCAATCTCAAATTGGGAAAAAAACCACTCAATTTTGGAAAAAACATGCCTTTTTCACATTGGGAATGGGGCCAAATATCGGCTCCAATTAAAGAGAATCGAGTCAGGCCTGTCTCCATTATCAAGAATGCTAAAAAAATCACCTACCTCATTCAAACCTGCTTGATAGATAGATGTGTTTGTTGTAAAATGATAGAACATGATTCCTATGATAAAGTATTGTATTATATGATACACTATTGTTTAATGTGATACAATATAATATCCTATGTTATATTGTAAAAAATTATGATACAGTAGAGTGTATCAATTTTTTGATATTTTATGATATGATATTGTATTATGATATTGTTATGTATAGTATTGTATATTATGATACATTGTTATATTCAGTAGTATATTCTCACTATAAAACTCTATATAGACAAATAGTCAATAACTGTAATATTAGCTCGTCCGAAAAATATTGACCAGCTAGGAATAATATCTAGAGAACATTCCCTCTATTTCAAATACCGTATTTTTCCGACGATTAGTCGGTATTTTTTTTCTCTGAAGCAGAGCACCCGACTTATCGTCTTGTTCGACTTGTCGTAGGTTCGAGGGCAGAAAATTGTTAAAAATAGCATTAAAAATCTTGGTTTTAATCTTCTTGAGTTGGCTGTGTGATTGAAAATTACATTGTTGAATTCACTGTTCATCTTTAATAATCATCATTTTCACTCATCTGTTAACAATAAAATACATAATAATAACAGTTATTAAAAAATGGTACATTGTCTTTAATCAATTAAAAGTTTTACCGTTCCGTTTTTATGAACACATCGTCACATGGTTCTATGTATCACTAGACTAGTAGGAAGATAACATTGCGTAGTAAAATTGAAACCAAATTTGAATGGAAGAAAATATTGCAGTAGGTCCGGGGGATGTTTTTTAAATTTAATCATTTTATTAGTAAAGAGTTGTTAGTGGAAAATATTATATACTTTTGTGAAATCCGGTAATCTGATTGGTCAATACGAAGTCATTATTTTTTTATAATGACTGCTGAAAGCGAATATTGACTCGCACGAGCTGTCTCGTTTTCACTTTCGCTTCAGTCAAATATGGTGTCGAATACGAAAGCTCGCAGGTTTGCGAGTTTCAGTGAGGAAGATTTGAAAGAAATAGTAAACAACTCTGAGGCCGAGAATACCAAAAAATTAACAAGGATAGCTGTAAACGTTTTTCGGGAATATTTACTTTCTAAGCAAATCAGTGCAGAATTCGAAGGCCTATCGTGTGAAGAACTGGATCGTCTGCTTGGGAGATTTTATGTTGAACTTCGAAATAACAAAGGGGAGATGTACAAAAAAACCACTCTGTTATCATATCGTCAGGGTATACAGAGATTTTTGCAATCTATTCGACCAGACGTTGACATTATCAAGGGTCCATTATTCCGAGAGTCAAACAAATTTCTCAAAGGTAGGACTTCCGATTTCATTTAATTAATACTATCAGCTCATATTAATTTCCCGAATTATCTAGTCATTGAGCATACTCGTTTCAATATTTGATTATGAGGTATATTTAGAGGATTTAAAACTGTATTTATTTCTTGACAACAAATAAAGGGATGACAATGGAGTTGAAGAGGCAGGGGCAGGCTAACGCTTCGTGTCGGGCAATATTTCGTCACTCGGGGGCTAGTATAATCAATATTGCCCTCAACCCCAGTCAATATTTGTATAATATTGTATAATATGATATTTTACTATTTATTAAGGTCTTCCGTTTCCAACGAAAGACCTTATAGTGATTGTAATGTTTCTTTTTATTATTAAGGTCTTCCGTTTCCAAAGGAAGACCTTATAGTAATTGTAATGTTATTAAGGTCTTCCGTTTCCAACGTAAGACCTTATAGTGATTGTAGTGTTTCTTATTATTTTCCTTTTTTTTGTCCACAAGATTTCTCAGAGATGGCTGGATAGATTTTCTTGAACTTTTCAGGACTGATAGAGAGTTATAATATCTTGAGGCGTTTTTTCATTTTGTCAAAATTTATTTCCGGTCATCCGTTTTCTGTCCCGCGTCAAAAAACCTTTTTCCCTGGAGATCTCAGAATTGGCAAACACTTGAAAATTGTGGGATGATAAGCCTATATTTGTAGATGTGTTTAAACTATTTTGTTTTGTTTGTTGTAACTTCCGGTCGTCACTGGAAGCACTTAAATTAAATTTCTTTTCCATCGAATAAATATATAAGTATAAATCTATACATAGGTTATCTTTGCGATGTTTAATCAAGAATAAAATTCTACTTCCGGTGAGATATCTCAATTATCTCAGGTAGCTTTTTTAAATGACATTTTGTACCCACGAAATCTCAAGAACTATAAGTGATCAAAGCACGAAACTTTCATGGATGAAAGACATTTGATTGAAGATGTGTTTAATTGGTTTCATTTTGTCTGCCGTCACTTCTGGTCCACATAGGAAGAGTTTAAACAAATCGAGCTGTTCATCAGTTTAACTGTTTTCCTTTGATATTTGTAGTTAGCTCGATAAACAAAAATGTACAAAAGGCAAGTATACAAGAAATATTTAATACAATTTACATTGAGCACTTCTGTTTGTCCGTTTCCTGTCCCCAGACAAAAAACCTCATTTTGAGGAGATTTCAAAAACGGTGACGACTTGAACAACTAAACTTTGTGGGATGATAGACCTATGTATTTATATGTGTTTACACTGTTTTGTTTTATTTGGTGTAACTTCTGGTCGACACAGGAAGTACACCCAATTTTGGTTTTTTAAATTTTTTTATTATCTAACATGATAGAAACATTTTAGCAATAGAAATACAAATGGTCATATACTCGTGGTTAAATAAACGAAAAAATTCTACTTCCGATGAGACATCTCAAACTTCTCAGGTAGATTTCTTATTCAAGAACTTTGTACCCGTGAGATCTCAAAAAACTGTAAGAGATCAAGATACAAAACTTGATATGGATGATAGACATTCGTTCAACATGTGTTTAACGGTTTTTGATTTGGTCGTCCGTCACTTTCGGGAAAGCCATGTTTAAAATCCCTTGGTGTAAATCATGTGACCGGCCAAATTGGCTGCCTAATGCATGTCGACTGTACAGTTTCGGATCAAAATACGATGACCACTGACCGCATTAGACAGGTGGCTGTTCTTTAGGGAGCAATTATATAGGATTTTTCATTGGGAGGAAATAAAATGACCGCATACGAAAGGTGACTGCTTAGTAGGGGTGGCCGCTTTGGCAGTTTTGACTGTATTTTTTTTAATTTTGACTCCATTAAGCTCATTTTATCATGCCTATTGTTGCTCAGGTGAGTGGGAATGCATTGTTAAAAATGAACAGGTTTTTTGAGTGCAGGAAGATTAAAGCAATATTTATGATTTGATTTACCTTATTTATTACTGTGGTTTCATCAATATTCGTTGAATACCAATTTTTCTGGATTTCGTTAAGTTTTATCTATGAAGTTAAATGTTCATTGAAATGCAATTGCTTCTAACGATTTGTATTTGATAGTCATTGGCTACGAATTTATGTATCCTTGAAACTGTGAATTTCACTTTATCCATGAAAATTGATACCCTTGAATATTAATGAAACCACAGTATGAAAATTGGATCGATAATTTGGACGACTTGATAAGATCAATACTCAACTTACAAATGTTCTTTACAATTTTTATTCAACAGTAATGAAAGAATTGGACCATTTATCAATTCATTCCTTTTGATGAAGATGCAAAAATTTTCATGCAAGCATGATTACTTTTGAGCGCTTTAAATACATTATTAATGCCTGCACATCATTGACTTTTAAAGAATCTCGATTTTTTTCACTTTTAAGGGTTTGTATTATACACAGGTGCATGCCATATACAAGACTTTACAGTAAGAATGTTACTAAAATGGATCATAACATTTACTTTTAGGATCAGCTGAAAGTGATGAGAATGCAGAGGTGTTTTTCCAAAGGGTGACTATTTTTTCCTATCTTTCTTATCGTACACCAGGACCAATACTGGGGCTTGGAAAGGGTTCAAATTTCAGGAAAGAAATATAAAAAAATATAAAAAAACAATCTCAAGTTTACAATGCTACAAATAGTGATATTAATATGCAAACATCCTAATATATAAAGGAAGGAGTCTAATCTGGTTTTTGAATTGTCAGAACTCAAAAGTTTCATCAAATGTTCATTAAATCAAAATGAAAGGAATTAAAATTTCAATTTTTTCTTTCTTTTTGACATTTTTTACATGTAAAAGTCAGAAATATTTTATTATTGGAAGCAAAGAAAAAATACCAAAATATTTTCAAAATTTAGGAAAATTAAAGGAAATGCAGGCTAAGCAATATAGATTTTAGTTTGAATATTTATTTCAGTTTAGTAGTGTAAGCTGATAGACATTCTGATATTTTATCATTTCATTGAAGAATAGAAACTTCATAACTGCAGATAACTTCATTTATCATCCTATAAGTTGAGAAAAAAAAAAGGTAGTGACATTGACCTGATCTTAATGAGAAAACAAGGCAGTCAAATTTGATTAAACTCATTCAATCATTTGGTTATTAGATCTGTTTGACGGTGTAAAAATTTAATGAATTTCTTAATATATGAAGTATGTGTGATAACGAGAAGACCTTCCTTAGTTAAATTGATGGTCAATTTGTTAGAGAAAAGTTATCAGCTATAACTAACTGTAAAAGATATAAAAAAAATTATTCCTTTTCTTGACAGGTTATGGGTGAAAGCAAGACACAAATCACTTGGCCTTCAAAGTTAAAAATTGGTGCAAAGTCAAAAAAAGGTATGATATTGAACAAAACAATGAGGCAGAAATTGGTATCCTTATCCAAGCATACCCTGGATGTGGTGGATGAGGGACATTCTTGGAGTACAGCCGGAGGCTGATCGATGGATATCAATAGCATATTTCTCGACCAATTATGTGCGGGCTCGCTATTCAAAGAATTCAAAACCCATGTGACATCACTAGTAAAATAACCACCACCCTGCTTAAAACACTCATAATTTAAAGCAAATTTATTGTCAATGCACAAGTATCAAAAGAGGCGGGGAATATAAATTCATATGTACTAATCCATATCATTCTCACATGGGTGAAAAATTTGATACTCCTCAGCCTCTGGCTGTACTCCAAGAGTGTCCCTCATCCATCACATCCAGGGTATGCTTGGATGAGGGGCCCATTCTTTTCATATAGCCTTCGGCATATCAGAGTATTAATAGCATGTTTAAAGAATTGAGAAGAAATTGAACCAAAATGTGTATTGGGAAAGAAAAAACATCAAGCTTAATTTAATACACCATTCATTAAAGAGTTACAGAATTAATATTATTTTCAATGTCTCTGAAATAAAATCTCCCGAAATTCTTTGATAAGGACCAGTTTCCAGTGTTCAAAATGTTTGATAATGAGACACTAATTCTCAGAGCTGCAGAGGGGGATGCTCTGCAAATTGAATGTGCCTTAAACGTACTAATGTCTATACCTGCACTTTCCATCATACATTTAATCCACCCAGCTACAGTACTTATGGAAATTTTATCAAAGGTCTTGAAAGAGATGAGGAGTTGGTTACATTTACGATTTTTGCTTGTTCGTTTGATCTACTTCCATAAAGTATGCACAACACAAATTTTTTTCATCCTTGAATCTTTCAAAAGTAATAGAAAAAGACTTTCCTGGTCTAGATGTCTTAAGTAATGATAAAAAATAAAAAACAAAAAACAAGTCTATCTGAACTTTAACTCATGTTCTTAATATTCAAGTTTACAAGATTTGTGCTCTAGCTGCTGTTGATAAAGCTTAAAGTGTACATAACTTCCAGGTAAGATGCTTCATGTCTAAAGAATTTAATTCATAAACAGAGTGAAATAACATGTGAACCACGCATTATATCCAGACTTCGCCTAGATTTTACGTTTGTAAAATCACCTGCAAGGTACCCGCATTTGCGCCAAGAAAAATATAAGTGTTTTAAACATGGGGGTGTTATTTATATTAGTGATGTCACGTGGTTTTTTAATTCTTTGAAAAGCAAGCTCACATAATTGGTCGAGAAATATGCTATTTACACCCCAATATTCTGAAAGCTGTATGAAAAGAATGTGTCCTTTTTAGGCCACCTGAGCCGAAGGCTCAAGTAAGCTTTTCTAATCAAAATTTGTCTGTTGTCTGATGGTGGTGTTGTTGTTATCATAATCTTTTAGATTTTCATCTTTTTTCATTGGGCCAATTTCAACCAAACTTGGCACATATCAGACTTAGCTTTCAAGTGTGTTCAAATAAAGGACCTTCCCTTTTAAAGGGGATGATTTAAAATTATTGAAAATTTGTTGGCATTTTTAAAAAATATCTTCTTCACAAAAACCAATTAGCCAGAAAAGCTGTAACTTGTATGGAAGCATCCTCAGGTAATGTAGATTCATGATCCCCAGGGTTAGGGTGGGGCCACAATGGGGGTTGAATTTTTACATATGAATATATATAGAAAAAGCTTTAAAAAAACAATTGGCCAGACAAGCTGTAACTTGTGAAGCATCCTAGTGTAGGTTCAAGTTTTTTTAAATCATGATCCCCAAGATGTAGGGTGGGGCCACAATGAAAGGGGGGGGGGCAAATTTTTACAAAGTAATAATTTTAGAAAAAATCTTCTAAACTCTTCTTTTTAAAAACTAATTGACTAGAAAAGCTATAGCTTGTGTGGAAGCATCATTATGTAGTGTAGAATCAAGCTTATTCAAATCATGACCCCCAGGGTTAGGGTGGGGCCACAATGGGGGTTAAATTTTTAAGATTATACTTTATTTTCTGGGGGGCATAGGACAGTATTTTTTTCTCTGATGAGCGAGCCTCAGATTATCCCTTGGCTTAGCTTATCATAGGCTCAAAATTGAAAAAATTACAGTAAAATACAAAGTCCACTGTTTTTATCCATTGTAGCAGTTTATTGTGAAGTTTGATTTTTTTCATCCGTTTGAATTATTTTTGATGGTTGTCCTGTAAATAATTTTTGAAATGACGTCGTAAGTTATAAAATGTACGAGGTATTTCTTTACAATCCAAATCAAAAGAAAATCTTTTTTTTTTCCATATCCATCATATAAACCAAGTGTCCGTGTATAAACCCTGCGTAGTAAAAAAGAAAACAAAACCATGTGGAATGTAATATGACAGAATTTTTGTGAATTATTTCATGGCTGCGTTTGTGGGAATCGCTGGTCTTGAGTGTAGAATAAATCAAATGCTTTGTTTTTTTACAATTATCAAAGACAAAACATTGCCTACATAGTTGTCAAGAAATAAAAAATTAAACAGCAAAATACTATATGTGAGTTTTATGAATTTATTGGCGATAATGGCCACTGCTGCTTGATATTAGAATGAATACAGAATACAAGGTGAACCTCGGGACCAGCTGTTCACCTGTAAAAAATTATACCCTATTCATTTATACTGAAACATTTTATATAAACCTTAAAAGTCCATGTGAGCACTTCTGGTAAGCTGAAATGTTCGCCAAGAGACTATGCAGGCACTACAAAGACTGCGCCACAAGTAGAGCTAACCTAATAAAACCAGTAAACATCCGAAGTACAAAAACAAAAATACTTAGCGCAAGTAGGGTAGAGCCACCAAAAGATATATGGGGTCAAGTCATCAATCAGTGAGCACCCTCAAAATCAACAAAATAAATAAATAAGAACAGTGGGGAGTCGCATCATCAATCAGCACCCTCAAAATCAATTAAAAATCAAAGTACTGAGAGTACTGAAAGACGGGGTCTTGAAAGTTTGAATTTGTAATTGTCCTGGATTTCCTCGAATATGCTTCCAAAATTTATGAGTTTGAATTAGTTGTTACAATCTATGTTAATTCGGCTTTTTTGCAATTGTCTGATACCTAGTCTAAATTTTACTCAATCCCGCCCTTCATAATTATAGAAAATTGACACAATGGTATATTATGTAAAATAAGACCCCAAGGAAAATTTTTAAAAATTACTACTAACCGGGAAAATCAAACAACCATATCAAAGTAGATAATTTTAATCATGAGATTTATTCAATTTTGTGATCCAAGGGAAAATCCACAAGTCGGACGGTAGCTGTAATAAAAGTTTTATGAAAACCCCGAAAACTCTGAAACTGCTGAATTAAGAAACAAAGTGAACATTTGTATGCCAATAACAAAACAGGCACCTGACGTTAAAAATATTTTTTTTACAATAAGATTCCAAGAACTTTGACAATAAAAGGATTTGTCACGGTCGCCATTTTGATTTTTAAGACCGACTTATCTGACACGATTGTCTTCATTTGCGATTCATGCAGAATTAATAGGTAAAAATAAATCCGTTCGCCAATTTCTACTTTTTAGCTCACCTGAGCTGAAAGCTCAAGTGAGCTATTCTGATCACATTTCTCTTTGTCTGTCCGTCTGTCTGTAAACTTTTCACATTTTCAACATCTTCTCAAGAACCACTGGTCCAATTTCAACCAAACTTGGCACAAAGCATCCTTAGCCTAAGGGGATTCTAAGTTGTGAAAATTATGGACCACGCCCTTTTGCAAAGGGAGATAATTAGGAATTTATGAAAATTTTCGAGAAATTTTCAAAAATCTTCTCATGAACCATAAAACCAGGAAAGCTGAAACTTGTGTGAAAGCATCCTCAAGTAGTGTAGATTCAAAGTTGTGAAAATCATGACCCCCGGGAGTAGGATGGGGCCACAATGGGGGGGGGTCGAAGTTTAACATAGGAATATATAGAGTACATCTTTAAAAATCTACTTCTTAGAAACTAATCAGCCAGGAAAGCTGAAAGTTGTGTGGAAGCATCCTCTGGTAGTGTAGATTCAATGTTGTGAAAATCATGACCCCCGGGGGTAGGGTGGGGCTACAATGGGGGGTCGAAGTTTTACATAAGAATATACAGAGTAAATTTTTAAAAATCTTCTTGTCAGAAACTAATCAGCCAGAAAAACTGAAACTTGTATGAAAGCATCCTCAGGTAGTGTAGATTCAAAGTTGTGAAAATCATGACCCCCGGGGGTAGGATGGGGCCACAATGGGGGTCACAGTTTAACATAGGAATATATAGAGTACATCTTTAAAAATCTTCTTCTCAGAAACTAATCGGCCAGGAAAGCTGAAAGTTGTGTGGAAGCATCCTCAGTTAGTGTAGATTCAAAGTTGTGAAAATCATGACCCCTGGGGGTATAGTGCAACATGTTTTGTTAAGATGCTCTGCATTTTCAGTCTAAACAGAGATTGTTTTTGCTGCTAGAAATACATGTATATAGCTATATAGATATTATAAAAAATAAATTGTGCTCTTTCTTTGTTTTAGTGCATGTTTCCTCTGTTTTAATTGTTTACAATTTTCTCTTAACTAACCATATTCAGCTGTGTCAAGTTTTGAATTATAAGCAAGATACAGAGCTTTGCTCACAGACTTGAGGCCATTCTTTTGTTCATTCTGAATAGGAAATACCAAGTTTAAAAATCTTAAGTTGAATGTAATTAACTCGTGTGAACAAAAAATTGACTCAGACCAAGCAAAATTGTTTGTTCTGTATCTTGCTTATAATTCTACGATTGACGCTGAAATTTTGATTTTTCACTAGAAATGTCTCACTTCACTTATTCCTGTTTGCTCCTTGGGAAGCATAGGGCAGCAACCCCTCCTCACCAGTGGACTCTGTTTTGGGCAACTTTCTTTAACTGGGCCCAGGTGAAGCCTGCCTCTTTTGCCTCTGACTCTACAGATCTTCTCCAGGTTTGCCTAGGTCTCCCCACCTTCCTCTTTCCCTGTGGGTTCCAATCCAGTGCCTGTCTTGTGATGTTTTCTGGGGATTTACGTAGAATGTGGCCTATCCATCCACATTTCCTCCTTTTTATTTCAATGTGGATGGGATCTTGTTTGGTCTTTTCCCATAGGCTTGTGTTTGATACAGTGTCTGGCCATCTGATGTTAAGAATATGGCAGAGACATTTGTTGACAAAACACTGGAGTTTGTTATTGATCGTTTTTGTTACCTTCCAGTTCTCCGAGCCATACAACAGGACTGATTTTACGTTTGTATTAAAGATTCTTATTTTGGTGTTGATGGAGAATGAATTTGAATTCCAAATTTGATGTAGGGTGTTGAATGCATGTCTTGCCTAGTTGGTACGACTTTTAACGTCGTTGTCAGCGCCCCCGTCCTTGCTGACAATGCTCCCAAGATAGGTAAATTTGTCTGTTTCTCTGATGTTCTCTCCATTTAACTGGATTGGTGTATTCTGTTTGTTGTTCATTCTCATCACCTCTGTCTTTTTAATGTTTATTTTTAGGCCAGTCTTTTCTGCTTCTGCTGCGAGGCGTGACAATTTCTCCTGTGCATGTTGTTGTTTGTGGGATAGCAGGTCAATGTCATCTGCAAAATCCAGGTCCTCGAGGTGTTTGGTGAAGGTCCATTGGATTCCAGTCTTGTTGCCTTGTGTTGTTTTCTTCATGATCCAATCAATAACAATTAAAAATATTGTTGGTGAAAGAATGCAGCCCTGCCTTACTCCTGTTTCTACTTTGAATGGATGTGTTTGTTTTCCATTGTGGATTATGTGACATGTGGCATCGTCGTACAGGTTTCTAATGATGCTAATGAACTTCGGTGGTATTCCATAATGTTCCATTAGCGTCCAGATGGTTGACCTATTCACACTGGCAAAAGCTTTTTCAAAGTCCACAAATGTTGAATATAGTGGATACTGCCACTCAATAGACTGCTCTATGATGATTCGAAGGGTGGCAATTTAGTCTGTGCATGATCTGTTCTGGCGAAACCCTGCTTGCAGAAATGTCTCACTAAACTTCTTTAGTTATTAGTTCTATTGGTACATTTTTAAAACCCAATAATGACTTGAGATTACGACAATCTGTTGCACGTCTTGGACCGTCATAAGATAAAGAAAGCTCCTGCGAGAACCCATGTATTACATGATCTGTGATACATTAATGGGAGTAGATGCTATTTTATGGACGTCTAAATGACTGGATTGGTTTTGGGGTGTTGGTGGCTGATGGTGAGAAGACTCTGCTCGATGACTGTTGCGTGTTTGACCTTGAAGCAAAATCACTTGTGGGAGGCTTTAAAAGGTGACATTTGGTGGAGGGGTGGTTGAGTGAGCAACGGAAACATTGGTGTTTATAGGGGCAAGGCCTTCTTTGACAGACACCCCCCCCCCCCTCCCCCCCCCCCCCCCCCCCCCCCCACAACACTTGCCTATTTGCTCGATATTGTTTCTAGGGGAAAGTAGTGGGGCTTGCATGTACAACAACCATAACTCTTGGTCGACCATTGCAAAAGACTTATTGGGGTTTTGCTCCTTTTTTAAGCAAAACTGACGTCATAGTCATGCCACCCAGGGCCTGGTGACCTGTTAGCTCACTAAACGGACAGTATGAATTTATTTGAATAACGCAGTGGTGCATTCAGGGTGTGCTGCAGCATAAATTGATGAATATATGATAAATGAATCTGTCCAGGTTTGGATTGACAAGTTTGGCCTTTGGTTTGCCGGCCATAGCAAGGCTGCCATCCCGTACCAACAGAAATTGGGTTTCATCGTCGGGATGAGAAGCATTTGGCCGCAACTTAGCTAAGTTGACATACTGCTCATTTGATATCTGAATTTTTTATTTTGTTGGGCACATTATAGCCTTACTCAGACCTGTAGCTGACCACTTGGCCTGATTGATAGCCAATTTTCCCAGAGCCTGAGAGAAATCTAAAATTCCATTACCTGAATTTTTTATCGAAGGTAAGATCAGGCTCCGTGGAACTTGATGGGGTGGCGCCTCTGTCTAAGTCAGCCGATATGGCCTCGGCTAACTGTCTTAGTTGGGTGTCGCTTGTGTGCACCAGAATTTTCCCGCCATCGCTTGGTGCAGATTGTGTCCCCACAGTCTCACCGCCTGTGGACTGGACATGGGCGTCAGTGGTTTGTCTTATCTGGTCAGGGACTTCAGAGCCACCATCTTGCCATGTTTTGACTTTTGTTAACAGGGGTCGACACTTATGTATTAGTCCTGCCGGACTAGTGTCTGTTAACTTTAACTAGTCCCCAGGCAATTTTATTAGTCCGTCAAAAATAAATGAAATGCATTACCGTATTTTGTCTAATATAAAACACTGTTTTTTATTAGAATTTGTAAGAAGGGGTGGGTATCATACATCACAAGGAACCATTACAGTTGTTAAAAATAGATCTGTGCAATAGATCAGGGCGTTGAGTTACCATGTTCTTTTTGTTATTTAAGTTCTTTAAAAATCAGGTATAAATAATAAGCAATTTAAGACAAATGATTTAAACACAATTCATTTAAATTAAACAACAAGAAATTTCCTTTCACCTTTCAGTTTATTTTTTTTTAAACACCTAAGCGTCTCTATCGAAACCAGGGTTGTTGTGAACATGGTGAACATGTGTGCTCGTTACCTATTTTCTCAGACATCCCCTTAGGGCATAAAAATTATCTAATCACCCATAACATTCTGCATACCTCTGTTGTTTTTCACTCGGTAACTCTATAATCACCAAAATGTATCATATATCAATTTACTGTAAAAATAAAGTCAGCGTTTTCCAGGAAGTTGTCGACAGTTGCAGTGGCTTTGCAACATCGATAATTTACACAATTTTTTAAGCAGATTTTTTTATTAGTCCAACCGGACTGATTAGATAGAAATTTTGTTAGTCCGACTCAAAATCGATTAGTCTGTGACTAACGGACTAAGGTTAATGTCGAACCCTGGTTAAGGCATCGCTCAGAGGTAGGAGTATGAGTATATGGAATCAGATATAAGTACAAACTATGAAATTTGCAGTAAAAACAATTAAATTACATGTAGCTTACGTAATGACACCTAAAACAAATATAAACACATTGAGCTCCGAATAATACTGGAATAAGCTTATAAAATGTTTAAAAATATTAATTGCGCATTAGTCTGATAAAAAGGAATGCATGTCTTACCCTTTCAAATTCAAAGTGGCGAC
Organism: Magallana angulata; assembly: GCF_025612915.1. NCBI lineage: Eukaryota > Metazoa > Mollusca > Bivalvia > Ostreida > Ostreidae > Magallana > Magallana angulata. The sequence goes on from NC_069120.1 coordinate 31,256,534, forward strand.
TGATGGGATGATCTGCAGGGAGTCTGTGACATGACATTTTCAAGCTTGACCAGCCAAGGGATGGAGGGTTATTATTATGGCGAAAATATTTAGCTTTGATAGACCGATTTAACTTTGATGAGTTAAATCCAATTAATTTCAAGTTAGATGAAATAATGGTATTCTTGTGTCGTATGTACATACAAGGGTGTGTTCCTTCTCCCAAGGTTCACGTGTCAGGAAAAAAAGTATCGACCTAATTTCCGAAAAATACAGTACTTAATTAATAAATGGAAAAGAATACAAATTAAATATTTTCTGTGTGGTATTTTGTTTTCTCATTCATAGTGATTACATGGGATAGTTCTATTTGAATATGAAACCACATGTTGAGCTGATGGACGCTATACATGTACCTTGTATTTACAAGTAGCTTTCAAAGTAAAACTTAATTGATCAAATAAAATTTAGCAATAAGGTAAATATAAAAATGTTTGGTAAAATATTATACTTAGTCTATCAGACAACATACCTGTCAACATTCCAAATATTTTTGGGGGGAGAAAACACTCGACGACCTTTTTTGATAGTAGAAAGTCATTGCGCGTTCTTTTAGTTCATACTGATAACTAAGAAATAACAAATGATACACTTTAATGTTCTTTATTGTAATTGTAAGCTGCTGATTTAGTTAGTTTTAGAGTGTTCTTAGAAGTTTTCACTTGATGGCATTCCTATTTACAGTTTATTTTAGCACATAGAAGACTACATAGTGTCTGATTGTCCATGGAAGCTCTTTGTTTGGTGAAATGGTCTGCAACAGCAAATGGGATGTTGGCTCCGCAATAAAATTTGAAAATAAAAATTCTGCTTTTACCACTCCTGAAATGGAAATTAATTTGTCAGATCAACTTAATGTACTTGAAAATATAAACAATAAATATGTAGTTTTTTGCATGTTAAAATATTACAAAATCATTTAACTGCATTCTCCCTTATGACATTATGCGCGTTACATTCATTAAAATTTACGTTTTCATTAATTTCAGTACATATTTTACCAATTTCAAACAAGTGCAATTTGCAGTTCTTTAAATTATGATATGTCTTACCTTCATCACTTGAAGTTGTCAAGAAATTTTGTATTGGCATTGTGACATTCTGTGATTTTTTGCTGCTTTGATGAGCTGCTGATGAAACATGCTTCATAAGATCATTTTTTCTACCATGGTCAATCTTTATATTTTTTATATACAGTCTGCAGAAAGCATGATCTTCGCCTTTCACACTTTTTGTTAGCCAACCTTTGAATTCTGCTTCCTTTTCCCAAGAATTTAGGTACTTGCAGACGTATCTTTTCTTTTTTGGTTTTGAAGGTGTATTTATATATTATATAATTTCCATGCTTAAAAACTTCGTACGTGATAATAATAAGGAATGCCATATTTCCAAAACTTGTTTCCATTTATAAGCCGTTTATAAGGAATAAGGAATCATTCTTTGAGTATTATGAGGTGATAATTTTGGTCGGGGCGTGATCAAATCCAATAAAGCCCAAAGGGCTTAAAAATATTAAAAAAATATTTTAAAATATTTTAAAACAAAAAAGTTGAATTTTTTTTAAAAATTTGCTTCTGGTGACGACCGGAAGTAATGGCGGACATTTATCTGACCATGCTGAACAAGAAAAATGCTATGTCTATCATCTCGGAAAATTTCAGCCCTATATCTTTACTGGTTTTTTAGAAACTTCGCAGACAAAATTTACTTTTAAAAATCGTTTAATGACGATAACCTCCGATTGGAAGTGAATTTTGGAAAATTGTTTTGGTGGTACAAACTTCAGACTACAAAGCATTATCTCTGAAAATTTGAAGGAAATCGAAAGAGTCATATTTGAGAAATCGCCTGCACAAAATGTGGAAGGAATAAAAAAATAAAAACTAGACACAATCTTGTTGTGAGCAACAAGGAGGTCTTCCGTCCGATTTTAAGAAGAGGGAATGACATTGCCCTTGATCTTCGTCGATGAAACATATCTGGAAATGGAGGCTTGATCTACGCGTTATGGATGAAATACAATATACCCCTCTGATGTCACTTTTTTGGGGGATCAGCTCCTTTTTCTTTATTTCAGTTAAAAGGTATTTTTGTGTATCAGTAATAAGTGTTCAGAAACTGATTACCGTTCTTGGGATATCTGGGAAAGATAGTTTTGAGAACCGATCCTATGACTCATTTTAGGGTCCAGATAATAAACAATTTAAGGCTGTAGATTGTTAAGGACATTTTTTAGGCATCCCCTGCTTAATATTGCTTTTCAGAATTTTCCTCCATTTCGAGATATTGAGGATCATAGTTTCGGACTTCTTATTCCTAAAAATCCCTAATTACGTAACGAAAGAGTAAACAATTGCCGTGTAATAGATATAAAACATTTTAAAGAACATAATTGCTTTTCTAACGTATTACAAAATATTTCACAGTTAACCCTTAGGCTGCTATATTTTGCGTGTCAATTGTCATGCTGAAATTTCAGGTGCGGATGGCCGCCACTGCTATGCGGGACTATTGTCGTTTTTCTGTGGTGAGTTATCTAAGATTTCCCAAAGCCTCGCTTTGTACAAAAACACAATGGCTGTTGTTAGGAATGAAATATGATTGGTCAATTGATGTTTTCGGAAGGTTTCTAGAGTTTTTCAGAATTTAAACTAAAGACTATAGAGCGGTAAACTTCCGAGAAATGTTTTGAATTGTAGCCAAAATGGCAAACGAATGAAGCGACGAGAGGAAAGTTTTGAACTTTTTTCACAGTGATAGCAAAGATGAAAATAATTTTGATGAATTAAATCCTGTTGTACATAACTTAGGAGTGGTTAATTTATTGATTAATTTGTCTTCGATGGACTTTGTGCCAAGAAATGACCCAAAATTTGATGCTGATCTTGAGGTAGGCTAGTCACGTGTTGATCCACCGCCATTGAATACCGTATAACGGGTAATTTTTACGTGCTGCTAATTTTCACTAATTTTTACGAGTTTTATAAATCTGTAAAAATTAAACGCGTAAATTTTCACAGAAGTAAAAAAACACCGCACGTAAATTTTCTACATCGTACGTATGAGAGTAATGTTCATGACCTTCAGCTCAGTCCCTGACGGCTATACATGTAGGCATATTTGAGCGTTTTTGGTCACGTGGTGACAACAGTTCAGATCTTTCTATTCAGTCTTGAATATTTCGAGTTTGAGTTAATCGAACTGAGACAAGCACATGGTGTACATCAATGATGATACCCAGATAAATAGGAATAAGTAAAGTGTATATCGCATATGAAATAAAGTAAAATGTATAAACACAATCTTAAATATAAGGAATCGTTAACAGAAAAACGATTTTCTAATTTGTATGTGTGTTAACTGTAACAAAGTCACGGTGAAATTTCCCCTCTTTTACCACAGATGATTTTAATTTTTACGGACAAGTCCAATTCGTAAAAAAATTACGCGTAAAAATTCAAATCACCCTATTTTATGACAAATTCGTAAAAAATCACAGCAGTAAAAATTATCCGTTATACGGTATCTTATTCACCAGAGAGGAAAAATTAAACTCTGAAATGGAGGATTGTGAGCCTTTATCGTTTCTAAATTATTTTATAATGAATGTTCATGGAAATTCTTGTTTAATTGATCAACATCTATACCGAGAGATGTGTGCAGTCCGAGAATGTAAACCAGAAGAACATTAATAAAACCCACATTGATAAAGTGTTTGATGTAATATTTCTTTATTTTTCAGGTATTTTTACCTATAAATTGGTTACCTGATGTTAAAAAATTATATGAATAAAAATGAATCTCACAATGTATGACTTACTGATATACTAAGGAATTTTCACAGACATTACGGTTCTTAAATATGAAAATTGAAGAATGGAACAATAAAAGGCATTAATAAATTTTAATTGATTTTCACATTTGAATGTACCTAGATTGATAAATACAAGTAAAATGAGGAAAATGAGCATTGCATTGACATCTTCAACATTTTCTCTTGCATTTAAATATAAGTTTGGTATCTGTAGCATAAATAGTTGCTGAGATATATTATTTTAAAACTTTGACCATTTACCATTAATTGTAATTAATTAATTCAGCGGCCATCTTGGCCAAATTAAAGCAGCAGCCTAAGGGTTAAAAGTTATAATTAAAGACCGAGAAAAAGAGCACCGCCTTCAATTTACCTGGTAAGGGTACCCCTGTCAATCAACTTAAAATTGAGGCCCCAGATTGGATGTTAGAAAATGATTGACATTCGTTAACTTGTCCTGTGTATACCATGTCTAGCGCTCGTGACAATGATGCAATTAACTTTTGTCTTTTGATGCATACTGTGACGATAAATCGTCATATATTAGCACTATAATCAAAAGAAATATTAAAAAATATGAATTCAAAATAAATTGTACTTTGTTTATGTACCACGTACACCAAACGTGCTGTTCACCTATAGTCTGTCAAGATCATGTGGCGCCGATCATGCATCCATGAAAACGTTGTTTATTAATAAAGATGGTTGTGAATAATTGAGAACAATTAGTTAAATTACATCAAATATTGTGTTCATTTATATCGTTACTTATTATATTTTTTTGAGAAATTTCACGAGTCAAAACCGGAAGAAAAATAAGTATAGATTAGTAGGCTAATTGTTCTCGAACAATTAGAGGTCTTTCCACCGCAATATTTTTAATGAATTGCTAGATTGCTCAATAAGGTATAAAAAAAATTACTATACCTATTATACATGTTGTACTATAAAATGGGAAAAACCACAAAGCCATAAAATGATAAATGATTTTTAAAGAGATTTTTTTTATTTTCAAGCCATTTCTTTTAAGAATTCCATGTTGTATATATCGTAAACATTTATTGAATTACTTTTCTGAATTTTTTCCACTTACTATAAACAAAACTGAGCCAGGTGAATATTCTTTACACAATCATATAAACAGTAAACCTAACAATAGAAAAGAGTGTTCTAGAGGCTAGCTGTCTTTGTACAAAATGAATGGGTTGACTGTTAAAACAAGTTCGACTTGAGTAACCACAGGACTTGATGTGACACCTGGCTGACCCAATTGAATACCTTATTGCGCAATCCAGCAAGCTATTGAAACCCTTACTTTAATTCTGTATTTCAAATGATATGAAAATTAATTAATTAACAGACTTCCAAATGACAATGACCTTTGACCTTTATGTCACTTTGATCGGCCAAGGTAGACGCTTCTATTCCAAGTGGTCCGAACTCTCTATGATAGATAATAAAAAAGATGGAAGTGATTTTATCGAAGTTTCAATACTTTCAGGGGCAATAACTGCTATAAGGGGGGGCTTCAGATCATTTCGGTATAAATGGATTAAAGAACTCTCTAAGTGTACTGAATACATTGGAAAAAATTCCAAGTCTCTTTCTCTTATGGTTTCAGAGGAGTAGTGATAACAAGTATTTAGTATAATAGGGGCAATAACTCCATAATTATTCAAAAGTGTGAGCCAAGGGGCTATATTTCTAAAAGTAGTCCGAAGAAGGGGGCCTCAGATCCTTTCGGTATGAATAGATTGAAGAACCCTTTAATTGTACTAAAAACATTGGTAAAAGTTCCAAGTCTCTATATGGAGTAGCGATAACAAGCATTTCCTTCTCAAGGGGCAATGACTCTGTAAGTTCTGGGAATTTTTTGACACAGGGTCATATGGTACCATAACTTTTAATAAGGAATTACATATAGTTTAAATTGTTTTGATAACCCTAATAACAAAAAACTGACCCCGAGGTGAATAGAAAAAAGAAGAATAACTAGATACGATCTCATTACGAGTAACGAGTAGGTCTTCCGTTAAATTTTTAAACGATACGATTTAAGATATCAATGAAATTTCCGAATTTCCCCTCAACCCCTCCCTTTCAGATAATTTATACGATTGTCCATATCCTTTCACATGCTTAACAAAGAGTTTTGCTTTTTCACATACAGCACATTAAAGATTTAAGATTTTAGTCCCCTAATTACGTCATCAATGGGTGTGGCAATGAGTTTTGCAAACTGATATTGTTACGATCAACAACACTTGTTGAACAAAATATGTTTAATATCAAAAGAACTTTAGTATGATGCCAAGAAAAAGGGGCTGGCCCTTCAATTTAGAGCCAAAAGGGCTCTAAAGTGTTTCTTCCATAGCACTTTACTGAGAAATATTTTGTAATATGTTTAAGAAGCAAAAATGTTCATCTTTCACTTATAATACTATACATTATAAAAATTTTATTATGCGTTACATAATTAGGGGTTTTAAGGGGCCAGAAGTCCGAAACTTTGATCTATTATATCTCAAAAAGGACAAATATTTTGAAAAGCAATACAGAATAAAAGATGCTTAGAATGATGTTTTAAACAATGTTCAATCATATAGTTTCGTTATCTGGCCCCAATAAGGAGATTAGGGGTCGGCCCCTAAAACGTTATATCCCTGATAGCTCAAAAACGGCAAAGAATTTCTAAACACTTGTTGAACAAAATATGTGTAATATCAAAAGACCTTTCATATGATGCCAAGAAAAAGGGGCTGGCCCTTCAATTTAGGGGCCAAAAAGTCTTTCTTCCATAGCACTTTACTGAGAAATATTTTGAAAAGCAATGTTGAATAATAAATGCTTAGAATGATGCGCTTGTCAATATTCAACCATCGAAATTTTGTCATACGGCCCCAATAAGGGGATAAGGGGTCAGCCCCTAAAACGGTTTTTACAAAATAGCTCAATAACAGCAAAGAATTTCTAAACACTTGTTGAACAAAATATGCTATTTAACAATATATTATAATTATTTTATCATGTGTTCCATATTTAGGGGTTTTTAAGGGGTTTTAAGGGACCAGAAGTACAAAACTTTGTTAACATACCTCAAACAGAACAAATATTTTAAAAAGTATCATTTTGAAAATCAATATAGAATAAAATGCTGAGAATGATGTTCCTAACAAAATTCAACCATCAATTTTTTTTGTTGTTGCCCCTATAAGGAGATAAAGGGTCAAATATCAAAGTCAAGGTCATATAACCTTAAAAAAATCCCACAGAAGACCTCCTCGTTGCTCGCAACGAGATCGTGTCTATTATGATTGGATTTTTTTTAATTTGTGGTAATGATGTACATTTATATTATGATTAAATTTCACATTTTATAGGATTGTTATATTATACCCCCGCAAACGAAGTTTAGGGGGGTATATAGGTTTCACCCTGTCCGCCTGTCTGTCTGTCTGTAGACACAACTTTGTCCCCCCTATAGAATTTTTATGGCTTACGGCCATCTAGTTGCCGGATAATCTTTACGGCAAAGACTTCAGTTATCTGAACATGCACGACAAAAAATAGTTCTATTCGAATGTTGCAAAGTTTACTGTTTGTTGTTCATAATAAATATCTTTAAGTAAGATTATATTTTCCATATGTTATTATCACTTATGTTATTGTATCCAATATGAATTGACTTTATTTATATAAACTCGAAATCTAACGCGAATGAACATTAAATGCAGTGTTTTCCCTAGGGCGTTTGTGCATAGAGGTATAGGCCCCCGCCAACATTGCATCAAACAGTGCCGCCATGCTTTCCGCTATGCATACTTATATGTATTATAAGCAAAAAATCTTTTCCCAAATTTTTCAGATCCTAACAGTGATAAGTAAATGTAAAGTTGTCGTTATTTCATTCAATCTTCATAAAAACGTTTGCACCCGCAGAGAGCGTCGCTAACTTCGATCGACATCCATCTCAGCAAGGGGGAAAGTGTTTAACGGTTAAAGAACTGAACTTATGATTGAGATATATTGAAACTGGGATTATAAATCGATAATAAATGCATAAATAGAGGAGCAATTACTACTTATTTTAATATAATGTGCCTTCTTCGACACCTCCGCCATTATCGAATGTTGGGGATTTTCCAAGATCTAAAAATAGCACAATGTTCCCTTGGTTGTGCTATGATTGAACTGTTTATTTGTCGTAAAAATATTGGAAACTTGAGACCAAATGTACTCAAATAAGAAAACAACATACAGTTAAGCTTGATTGCAAGTCATATACGGAAGCGATGTCACATTACTATAACATAGAGACATTGTATAGTATGCCTCTGAAAATGACTGTGTACACATGTCATGTGAAGAGAGACTGACTGCAAAGTTATTGTGCAGTAATTAATTTTACCGTATTTCACGGAATTTAGGTTGATACGGTTTATTGGGCGAAGGAGGCCGTTTTCAGCCATAAAATAAAAAAAAGTATAAATAGGTCGACTTCGAAGAATTGGTCGAAAAATTACGGCTAGTTCTAATGAATAAATGGTTTAAACCAATAACGTTATCATATAGTAGCCTTTAATCTTATTTCACAGTTTTAAACAAAAGGGAAATAAAATGTATTTCTTGAAAACATCGTAAGAAAATGTCTGAAATTGCGTCAAAATTTTCAAACCAAATAATTCAGTACGGCCGGTTTTAATTTAAGATCGTTTTTTATTACTTCCCTGCCATGTGTACAAACTGGTGTTAACTGGGGGATAGTTACCTAGCCTGGAGGCATGACTACGGTAGCACATGCCACCCTGTGTCTCTATGTGACTTTTTACTGTGCATATACACACGAGTCAACCTCTGATCTTATTGAAGCCTGCAGGCATGAGTAGCACGTGCCGAGAGTTCAACTGTGTATAAATAAAGTCAGCGCTACCCAGACTGATTTCAGAGACACCTGGCTAAAATTTCATCGAAAGTTTTATGTTGAATATACAGAAAAAGACTTGTTCATGTATTCTATTATGAAAACAAATTTTTTTTTTTTTTTATTTCTACCCGACGATATTTCCCCCCGTAATTACCCTTTGTACGGTTCTCATTTTACTTTTACCGCGCGAAATCGATTTCCTGTTTATCGTAAGCACACGATCAAAATGCATGACAGCATTTAATGATTCAGTCAGTGATCTAAGTAAGAAATGTAAGAAGAAATAAATCGATTTACATTTAATTTTGTTTAAATGATAAATTACTACAGTATATTGATTAAAATCCATACGATTTTTACACAGAAATTCAAGCAGTATTACAATAAACACTCATGATTTTATTGGAGGGTTGCATAAACTTTTGCAAAATTCCAGCCAAAAAAAAAAAACATAAATTGGGCGAAGCGATGAATAGGGCGAGGTCCACATGTCAGGGGAAAAAAGTATCGACCTAAATTCCGTGAAATACGGTAATTAAATTTGGTGTCAAAACAAGTTTGCTGTAATTGCATAGTTCTGCCTGTTTCTTGCCCCCCCCCCCCCCCTCCAAAGAGTTTATCTCTGTACAAAGGGAAAAAATAAAACAGAAGGTGTTAGAGCTGCCTTGTGAATCTATCTTTCTTATAAAAGCTTGTGAAGGTCAGCCTCTTAAAAAAGTAGAAAAAAAACCCAGAAAAATAGGAATAAATATACATTTACGAAATACAAATAGAATGGAATAATACTTGTTGGTGTAGATTTCATGAGAATTCATTAATTATAGTACATAACATGCAGTACATTTCATCATTTGGTTATATTATTTTTACGCGCAGTGATTTCGCGCTGGCTGTGGCGCTGTTAGTCGCACAGTGCTGTCCGTGCACCAACTCTCGCGCAAGTTCATAGTGCATAGGAATACAAGGTATACTGATATTTGAGAGCATGTTGGTTTTAAGTGTTTTTGTGTCCTATGTAGTTGAATGAATTTACAGTTAATGTACTTCAGTCATTGGATAAAAGAAAGAAAAAAATTGTCTCATATTGAAGTTTGAGTCTGACATCATCATAACTATTTCATGCAGTCCATGATTTTCCTAAAAGCAATGGTGGTTTCAACCAATTAATAAAAGAGGCGTCTAGATTTCAATCCTGTCTGTTCGGTCACTAAGGTTCGACCAATCAACAAATGGGGCATGTTGATATCGGTCCTGTTAGTTTCTATAGATCTATGAATTACATGTAGCTAGTTACTTTCTATAGAGCTATAAATAAACTAAAGTTTCCGTAAGAAATAGAGGGAATCATACTCGATCCATGTAAATATAGTCATATCAAACCCGTAAGCCATTATTGCCCTTCAGGCCTTTGATTTATTATTGCATGGAACAGTTTGAAAATTTGTACATATGTTGAACAACATCTGAAGATGTGCACCTGCAATTTTTTTTTAAGATCAGACAAGATTTAATGATTTTATGACAGTTTTCATTTTCCTTATTCTATATATTGTACACTGATGTTGAAAAGTAAGGGAGGTAATCCTTACAGATTTTATTAATTAATTAATAGTATTAAAACACTCTAAAATATATTTATATAAATACATCTAGATGGAGGTTTTTTGTCTTTATGTCTTAATTAATAAAATGTTTTATTTTTTTATAAGTATTCTATCAACTGACAATGCAAAGTTTTTGTTTGTCAATGATAAATTCTTAGGAGCTAATAAGAACATCAAAGACAAGTGTGGCTGCATGCATGAATTCATTTGTCCCAAGGGAGCCATAATCTGAGCCATGGTTCAGATGGAGCATGTGTTTAGGGGAAATTGATAATCTGTAAAATGGGTGATGGTTTTGGGGCTATTTTAAACCTGTTTCATGTAAACCAAAAGTTCTATCATTATAAGCAAATAAATAATATCATTATTAATAAAGAAGTTAAACTATTTTTAGAGGTTGTTTAAATATATTTGTCAAGTAAATTGATGAAGTGACCCTAATGGGCATTAATTAGGGCCCCGCAAGGATTTGCGGGTGCCCTATAGTAATCACTCTGTCCGTCCATCCTTCTGTCCATCCGTCTGTCACTCTTCCGTCCAGAAATTTCCTGTTTTTTTCTAATAACTTTTTTTATGGTTGCCCAATCAAGTTCAAATTTGGTATGGTAGTTCAGTAGGCAGAAATACATATTTTGATGCTAAGTTTGGTTCTCTATGTCTTCTGGTTTGGAGCTGGGGTGGTGGGGTAGATTCCTTAACTATGCATAAGAATGAATGGGCAAAGAGAGATAACTGCTGAGAATGTTACCATTGTATACTAGGAAGGCTGTGCAATATTTGTCATTTGAGATTAATTAACCTTTCACAGGAAGAAAATCCTAAGCTTTATCTTTATCTGTCACATTGAGATTAATTACTGCACTGCCTGTGTCTGCACATGAACTTTGCTTTGAAATTAAGGTCAATTTTGAATGATGTGTAGTATTGTGTACATTCTTTGAAATATGGATTTAAAATATAATATTTATACTTTATTTTGAAGAAAATACCGTACACAATGATTTATGATAAGTTTATTGAATTCTAAAATCAAGATATATATTAAGATATCCTTTTTCACTATTTTATTTTTTTAATTATTTATTTTTTTCTGCCTAGCTTAATGCTGTTAATTTAACAGGTAATCAGATAATAACGGACATTTTGTCATTTCTGAAAAAAAAACAAATCTTATTGTAAATTTAGAAGAAAAGGATGAGAGAGCAGAACAATTAACCCCCTGGGATTAATTAACTTGCCTGCTGCAGAAAATTTAGAGGATTATCTCAATCTGTCATATGAAGATTAATGAACACCTTTGTCTGCAACTGATGTTTGTTTTGAAGTTGAAGTCAACCCTGGGTGATACAATGTATTTGCATTCACCGAAGGCTTGCATTTTATAAAACACCTGTTTAAATCTTTTTTAAATACACATTTAATTTAGTTTTTTTTATAAGACATAAGGTTATCCCTGTTTTATGCAGATACAAGGTTACTATTTAGAGTTTTTGGACATTCAGGAACTATCTTGAAATTTTAAAAATACAGTTGTTACTTATAATTTTCATATTTTTTTTTTTAATGTAATCAAAGTAAACTCTCATTCCATGAGCTGCACCCTTATATTTTTACCCCTCAGTTTAACACTTTAATTGTTGGATGAAAATCATATCCAACTACAAATCATGAGATCCTATTTATTGCAGTTCTTTACATTTTATGCCGGGCATTTATTTTTCATCATTGTTAATATAAAGAGGATGGAATTCAAAGCTTTTTTCACTTCTGTATATTAATTGTCATAGCGGGGCCCTTCCTGACTGGTCAGTTTTCTAGTTTAAATGAAATTCAAAATTACAGATATGAATGTAGTGTTTTGGCAATTTTAAAATTGTTTGTATTATTAAATTTTCTTTTTTTTTTTTACATATTTTTACATAGTATGGTAATTAAGGTGTTCCGTTTCCGGAAGACCTTGTACTGATTCTGATGGTAATTCTTCATTATTATAATTCTTCTTCTAGACGTTTTTAAAACCTCAATAACTTATTTGTTTGTCATTCGATTTCATTCAAATTTTCACGGTATATTGTAAATTAAATTAGATTTCTAATGCACAAAAAAAAATTGAAATCGCAACTTCCGGTTTTGAGTTATTCCTCTTTTTCTAAAATTTTAGGGACATTAGTTTCCAGACAAAGGCTCCCAAATGGTCCGTGGCAAATAATGTAAAGTTAAAAATCTTTATTATTGACACTTTGAATATTGTTCTCCGATTTTTGTATTTTAGTTTTTTCCAATTATTCCTATCAAATTAATCAATCAAAATCTATGTGTTAAAAATAGCAAAATTTTTCTCATGTTTTAGCTTCCTTACTTTTTAGTTTGAACTATTTCCTAAATACATATAGAACAAAAGCTGTGCATAATGTTAAGGGCTTTCATTTGACACCAATAAAAAAGGGCTGGTCCCTTAAATTAAGGGCCAGTAGCACTTAAAGGATTTTGCTTAATAACTCAAAAACGGTTAGGATTTCGATATGGCTGTCGCTGATATAGTTGTTTGTTGGGATCTCATGAAGGTCGTTACAATGTTATTTTGTAAGTTATTTGTGTAGTAAGAGTTTAAAAAGCTTTACATGTTAACATGTACCTGTTTTCATTTGGCAAGTTAACGAAAGTGTTTGTGCATAAAACTGGCATAAAGTTACCACAGAAAGTTTGATGGTTTATACAGGGTGCTTTAATTCATGAAAAAAAAATTAGAACACATGTTTTTTTTTAAAAAGAAGTTTAAGTTATTGTTGTTTAGTTCTTGCAGTGCGCAATCCTTAAAGACCAGAATAGGAAAACAAAACATTATTTTTCTTTTCTAGTAAAATACAAATATGTATTGAAAAAAATTCTATGCATTACATTTTAGTTATCATACTGCATGCATTTAAAATCCACCTTGAATCCACAGGCGCCAAGCTCGTTTTAAGATTAATTTCAATGTAACCATAAATAAAGAAAGGGGTCAAACTCTGACCCAGATAAAAAACTACCAGCTCGCTTCAAAGCCTAATAAATCAATTAATTTTTAAAACACTCGCAATATGCATGTATTTTTGGGAGTTGATTTTAATCAACTCTCCTATGCAGTTACTCTGACAAACCGAAAGTGAAACAGTGTTTGGACCTAAGCACAAATTATCACCGCTGACAAGACGTAGATCTTGAAAATAATAGATTAATTCGGTGTACTGTATGCTGTACCATTGTTTTTCAAAAGAAACGTATTTATAAATACCTTGAAAATAGTCAGATTTTATATAGTTCGAGCAATTTAATTGTTTTTTTGTAATTGTATGTAATCCTACGCCAAAGTTCTATATAGTCTTGTTCAACCAGACGCTCGGCTGTCTCCATAAATCTACGACAAGCAGAGAGTCTCTCTTGGTAGTCGGAGATTAACGGAGACAGCCGAGCGTCTGGTTGAACGAGACTAGAGTTCAATATTGCTTGAATCCAGACGTGTACAATTTTTAGACACATTTCGATTACTGATACACAGTTTGATGGAATTGATTCTATCTTTGAATATTACACAACATTATTCATGTGGGGTTTTCTCGAAATTCTTGTCGGAAAAGTTTAATAATTTATATTATAAAAATGTGCGTAATTCAAATACGGAATAGAAACTACTTGCCAGGCAAAATACCATATCGTTGATTTTAAAATTGATAATAATCAATAAAATCAACTCCCGACAGTACTTCAGTTCTTTGATTCATAAAAGTAATGTCTGAGATACACTCATGCTGAATTTCAAGTTGATGGGTCTTGAAATAGCGGAGATATACGTCATTATTCTCTCGAAGTCGCCAGTTTATTTTTATTTGGACATTTACCGGTCCATGGCTCATGATGGGATTTTGCCTATGACACAGCGGTGTTGCAACAAGTCGAGAAACATACACACTAATCTTTTAAAAATTAGAAAGATTTTATTACAGAAGTTACATGTTTTTTTTAAGGCAGTTCATTTTTAAAAAAAGATACATTTCCTTACATGAATCATGAGTACATGTATATAACAATCCTTGCTACCCTTAAAAATTTAACTCACCATTAAACTTCTCATTGTTTAAACCCCTGTCACAGTGTACCTGCGTCCTCACGGTGACCCCACTGCGTCATTGAATAATGTAAAACGCCATGGTAACCAAACTAGAGTCTCCTACGGCACCGTAACAACGCAACGGCATCTTCGTTTGCCGCGGTGGGATATCCTAGAACATTTTAGAATGCCATTCGACGGCGCGCACTTTGAACATGCACAAAGTACGCGCCGTGGATCTGCGTTCTGATAAACACGTCGTAGAAGTGGTTTAAGGTCGCTGTGACAGGGCCGTAAAGTCTCCAACAGCACATGTGCACGCATTCAGCGCGCAGAGCACGCCGTGGATGTGAGGTAAAAACTACTAGCACGTCATGAGCGCTTGGCGGATACCCAGCGAGAGCGCAGTCAATCGCCAAGTAGAACTCTGTTGAAACGTAGTTGGAAGCTCTGTAAGAACATCTCAGTCGCCGTCAGGATGCCGTGACATTTTCACTTGTAAAATTTTAAAATAAAATTGTATATTTTTTCTGAATTTTCCTAGCGATCCTACGGCGATTCCATGAATTTTACAACGCCGCGAATACGCCCTGGGAACGCTACTTGGTGTGACAGGGCCTTAAAGAGTTTTCAAAACAATTACACAAATTCGACAAATAGTTTTACTTAAACATTTTCTTCCTGTCTTTATACAGGCTTTCAATCACAACACGTTTTTATAGCAAAAGCAGAAGTGAAATTTTAGTCATTAGTCATTATAATCGTTTGACACCAAATCATATAAATTTTCAACTCTCAGCAACAACGGAAGACCTACTCATGGCTTTGCAACAAGCTCTGCTCTAGTTATGGTAATTTTTTGGGAGTTTATTAAATTTAACAAGCTCATCAAAGAAAATCATAGTCCAATGGTATGGAATTCCATTGTGCCATAGGAGAAAGTGAGGAAAATTTGAAACAACCAATTGCATCTGTTAAGACTCTTATTAGAAAGATATTGAAAGTTTTATCAACAGAAGAGCATTGCTTGGCTACCGGTATTACCATTTACTGCAAAAGGAGGGGTTATTGTCATTTTGTTGGTTTTTCTTGAAATCAATTAAATTAAAAAAAAATATATCATCAGATACATACATTTGGAAATGTATTACTGTTATAGATATGTATTTACAGTTAAATTCTGACAATTTTGATTTTAATTTTTCTTTGTTAAATAATTTTTATTTTTTTTACAATTCTAGAATTTTTTTTTTTGTATGTGTTCCAAACCTTAATTATTCAATTCAATTATTTGTCCCATTTGAAATTAGCCTTGCGAGGGTATTAGTCCCATTAGGACAGCTCTAGTTTAATTAAAATGTTTGGCAATATATTTCTTCTTTTTTTTATCAAATGATGATTCATGTGATTTTTAGCTCACCGAGATGAAGTCAGGGGGAGCTTATGCTATACCCTCGGCGTCGGCGTCCGGACCTGGTTAAAGTTTTTGTTGCAGGTCCTGTATCTAAGCTATTACTTGTTCTATCTTCACCAAACTTGCATGGATGATGCATCTGGACCTACTTATGGACTTGAAAGACTTGGATGCTGAATCTGAGCTATAGGTTACAGATGCTGAAGGAGGTTAAGGTTTTTAGAGCTGGTTAAAGTTTTTGTTGCAGGTGCCCTCTGATGATTATATCTTAGTTACTTCTTGTCTTAATTTCACCAGACTTCCATGGATGGTGCGTCTTATGATACTGATGCACCTGACAGGCTTGAATGCTGAATCTTAGCCATAGGTTTCGGATGCTGGAGGAGGTTAAGGTTTTTAGAGCTGGTTCAAGTATTTGAAACAGGTGCCCTCTGATGATTATATCTTAGTTATTACTCGTCCTAACTTCACCAAACTTCCATGGATGGTGCGTCTTATGATACTGATGCACCAGACAGGCTTGAATGCTGGGTCTGAGCCATAGGTTTCAGATGCTGGATATGGTTAAAGTATTTGGAACAGGTCACATGTTTAATAGATAATAGTACTATTTCAAACTTGCATATTAAACTGTAATATGAATGAATCACAGAGGAAGCTTCAGATGCAGAGCTTGATCTCGATTATCAAGGATGCTAAAAAATATATCTTAGTTATTACAGGTCCTAACTTCACCAGACTTGAATGGATGGTGTGTCTTATGATACAGATGCACCTGACAGGCATGGATGTTGAATTTGAGCAATAGGTTGCGGATGCTGGAGCAGGTTAAGTTTTAATTGCTAGTGCCCTCTGATGATGATATCTTAGTTATTACTGGTCTGAACTTCACCAAACTTGCATGGAGATGCGTCTTATGTATACTGATGCACCTGACAGGCTTGAATGCTGAATCTAAGCCATAGGCTTCGGATGCTGGATGAGGTTTAGTTTTTTTGGAACAGGTCACATGTTTTATAGATGATAGCTTGCATAGTTGATTTAACTATATGATAAATGAAACACAGAGGTTGCTTTAGATGCAGAGCCTGATCTCCATTATCAAGGATGCTAAAGAAATCTCCTCACTCCTCACTCAAACCTGCTTGATAGATAGATGTGTTTGTTGATAAATGATATAACATGATTCCTATGATATAGTATTGTATGGTATGAAACAATATTGTTTAATATGATACAATATAATATCATATGTAATATTATAAAAAGTTATATGATACGATATGATATTGTATCAATTTTTTTGATGATTTATGTTATAATATTGTATCATGATATTGTTATGTATAGTATTGTATATTATGATACAATATTGTATAATACTATATTGTATTATTAATTTATTATTTTATCACAAGATACTATTACATAAGATATTGCAAAATATAATATTGTATCCTATGATACAATATTGTATATTCTATAATATTGTATCATACGATATTAATATGATATTAGTTTCTGTAATATAGAATTATATCACATGAAATTGTATAAAATGATACTGATATATACAATATTGTAGGATTTGATATCGGTTTATAATATGATATATTATCACATGAAATTGTAGTGTATGATATTGTATAATATATTATTGTATCATATGATACAATATGTATAATATAATATTGTATTATATAATATTTTACTTTATCACATAATATTGTATCATTTGATATGATACAATGATGAACATATCAAATTATATTTTATCATATGATACAATATCATATTATGTATCAAAAATGATACAGTATCATACAATATCATACTATATTATACAATATAATATCATTTGTTTCAATATTATGATGTATTATGTAATATGATATTGTAATATTTTACTATATTGTTTTATATATTATGATATTGTATTATGTGATCAAATACAATAGCGTATAACACAATACAATGTCATATCATACGTTACAATATCATATCTCATCATTGTTTATTATGATATTTTATTGTATTATATGATATATGTTGTAAATATGATAGGATGCAATATTTGATTTTATATTATTGTATTGATTAACATATGAACATATGATTATCATACAATTTTTTAACAGATGATATACGATTTTGTGTCAAAACAGAATCCATGAATATCCAAGATCATAAAGTATGATTTTCATTTGATATGATAAAGGTGGTCTCATAAAGGTGAAGTCTTATAAGGGTGATGTCTCGTCTCGGTGAGCTTTGTAATCTGTGATTACCTATGTTTATAAAATTGCCAATGTATCATTTTGTATGAATAGTTTGGCTTTACATTTTTTGTATCATATAATGATATAGAGAGACCTCAAGAGTGGCCTCCTGCACATAAATAAGTTCTGTAATCTTTGATTACTTATGTTTTCTTATTTGATTTCAGATCCTCATATCAAAATCATTGGACTCACAGAAGATGTGAAAAATGCAAAAGATCAAATTTTGTCAATACTTGATACAAAGGTATTTTCAAAAGTGTATTCATATTAAAAGTGTGATTTTTGAAAGAATGTTGAGATATAAGATTAAACTATATTTTTGCATAGAGTTGGCCACCATTCCTCTTCTTGAGGAATCAGCATACCATATTTTACATAATGCCATTTTTGAAAATTTACTGAATTTCTAAATTTTTCACAAACAATGGTTGTGCTTCTTTATTGTAAAAACAAAGCTGCTTTGGTTGTGCATCTTTATAATAAAATTAACCAAGTAATATTGAAGCTTCGTCGATATTGTACAGACCCTGAAACGTACTACTACACCACACGCTCGCTGCACGCTCGCTAAACGGTTCACACGAAACGCTGAACGGTTTACACGAAACGCTGCACGCTTTGCCTGAAACGCTAAACGATTAACTAGAAACGCTGAACGGTTTACACGAAACGATTCTCGCACGAAACGATTTACTCACTTTTCACACGCTTTGGACACGCTTTTATCCTGATTGATTCGGGTCCTCTCGGGTTTTTACCCTGACTCTGTTAGTAAGAATTAATTTTAAGAAAACACGAAATAATAGAAATACTGATATTAGAAACATTTATGTACATAAGTATTGAATTGATTAATTAAATAAATTTGGTACTTATAGTTAAAGCAAAAAAATATTTATTCACAGAATTAGCCAAAAATATTACTTCTATAAATATATTTATTGCTCAACAGAAATATCCATAATTCTTATTAGTCCCGTAAATAATAAAAATTCCAGAGAAAGAAGTTACCGTAACACAATATTCAATTCCAAAAATAAAATCTGTATGAGTACAAACTGAAATCGGTTTTTCAGTATTCGGCGGGATTTGTTTTTTCTTTTCACATTAATATTTTTATTGGTTTCAGAGAATACGATGTAAAAATACTAACCGTAAATAAAACTTTTAATTATTTACATTGATAATTTTGAAAGTTATATAAAATAAAATTAGTCACATAAGTTAGAAAAATGCTATTAAACAACTGATTAATTTTTTTTTATGTCGAATCATTTGCGTAAATAAATGTTCCGTACATAATATCACAGAAAAAAATCAATGGATTAAACCATAAAGAAAGTTGTCATTACTATTTCGGATTTCGGAAAGAACAAAAAATAAAAAATGATTTAGATTTTTGTTTCAATACTCGTATATATAACCGGCGCCCCGCATAACGCGTTCAATATATCTATCATAATCTATTTGAATAAGGACCATACATATAGATTCCCATAATATTTAATTGCATATGACATTTAAGGAAAAGTTCAGTGTGTTAATTACTTGTTGTTTTCCGTTATCAGTGTTTAAATAATCAAAATAATAACTTGTAGAAATATTTTTAATCGGGATTCAGAAGAATTTACTTCCCGCATTTCATAGAAATGAACAGTATATTTTCTTTTTATGTTTACATTTAATTTTGTTCAAGATATCATTGAAATTGTGTGCATAACCAAATACTGATTCCGACTACCTTGAAATCATTAAATTTTCATTGGTTATTGACAAAAAAAAAGAGACGCGTGACCATCCAATGAAAAGGAATACACAGAGTTTGATTGACAGGTTCAGCCAGGTGCAGGTCTTACCCGATGTCCGAGGTTATGTGTACTGGTTATGTGTACTGGTTGTACACAGCCGAATAGTCTCAATAACTTCTTTCAATATGCGTACTTTTCTTTTGTTTGTTAAAAATTAATTCAATTTTGTAAAAAGATAAGTATCATTTCTTATAGTTTTTTATCACGAGAATATCTCAAAGGAGTTTTGCCAATCACAATTAAAGTAATGTTTAACACGAGCGCTATTTTGAAACAATTAAATTGTCAGAGAGTTCCGAATGAAATCTGATGAACGTTTCACACGGTTCTCGCACGCTTTGCCCGAAACGATTTACACGCTTTGCCCGAAACGCTGCACGCTTTGCCCGAAACGCTAAACGGTTTACACGAAACGTTTCTCGCACGAAGGCTGCACGCTTTTTTGGTGTAGTAGTAAGTACGTTTTAGGGTCTGTATATAAATTCATATATTTGACACTTGTTTAAAACTACTATTTGTATGACTTCAAGATAAGAAATTAACGAATCTATGTTTTACAACCTAATGGCGGCGTGGAAAGGCCAGATGAAAAATTAAGTAAATCTTATTTGTTTGGACAAATAAGTTATTTGTTCGGATGAATTACGATGTGTTCGGACAAATACGATTTGTTCGGATGACGGACAAATGAGATATTTGGTCTAAATAAACTGATTATTATAACAGAGAGAGAGAGAGAGGGAGAGATATTTCATAATCATGGATGCGCAGATGTGAAAATCTTAAATCTTAATCAGTTTATGAGATCTTGCAGTCTAAACCAGCAAACTGAATACTTTGAGTTTGAATTAGGGTGTCATGTTGTTTTGTAAAAATGTTTCAAAAATTCTCTGGTAGTTCTGGGGGTCAAATAATTGGTAAAAAATGATTTTTTCACAAAAAACCTTTTTCCTCGAACTCCTCCTACATTTTCAACTGTAGACAAATCATCTCTTGAAATATGTTTTGTATATATTGACACATGCGATAGCTGGGCCTACATACTCAATTTGGTTATGATATGTACCAGCCTGCAAAATAGATTATTTTGTATCCATATCAAAAATTGACAATGCACAAATGTTTGATCTTGTAGAAACAAAACTTCCTAATCGAGCGATAGGTATATCTACAACATAAGTTATTTTAAACCAACTAGTGAACTACTTTCACTTTGTAAACAACGAGAATGGGTGCTTTATTTTATCTACCCCTGATCTTTTCGGCCTGTGTCATTTGGACCCTTGTGAATTTTAGATGAAATTAATTATAAGAGACAGAGTGGTTATCAGCAGTATACAATATATATTATATAGAATTAAACATAATCATAATTTTAATATTTATTTCTATATGAATAGAAAAAAAAATTTAAAAAATTTATAGCTCCTAAGATATTTCTAAACTTAGATTTTCAATTGAAATTCAAAACTTTTTAAGAATTAGGTGAGCAAATTTGTAATGAATTGTAATTTTATTAGTTATGTGATAAAAAACATTTTCTAATTTTTTTTTTAAAGTTGACTAATGTATTTGTTTTTATTTTTTGTTTTTAAAAAGTTAAAATTGATAACTGATAAGTTAGGAAAAATACCAGCTTTTGAACTTGGTCATTTTTTGGCAAAATATTGCATATAGGGTACCCTCATTATACGGATAAGTCCTCCTACAGTTTTCAAGATAGGAAGTTGTTCTTATTCAGATCAATTGAACATATATCAGAGGTGTGCGTATTGCTAGGATTTTGATTACTGATAATTTATGAAAAAAATACCAGCTTTTGAATTTAGTCCTTTTTTGGCAAAATATTGCATATAGTGTACCCTCATTGTACGGATAACTCCTCCTACAGTTTTCAAGATAGGAAGTTGTTCTTTTTCAGATCAATTGAACATGTTTCAGAGGTGTGCGTATGGCTAGGATTTTGGTTACTGATAATTTATAAAAAAAAATACCAGCTTTTGAATTTAGTCCTTTTTTGGCAAAATATTGAATATAGTGTACCCTCATTGTACGGATAACTCCTCCTACAGTTTTCAAGATAAGAAGTTGGTCTTTTGCAGATCAATTATACATATATCAGAGGTGTGCGTATTGCTAGGATTTGATTACTGATAATTTGTGAAAAAAATACCAGCTTAGTCAATTTTTGGCAAAATAATGCATATAGTGTATCCTCATTGTACGGATAACTATTCCTACAGTTTTATAGATAGAAAGTTGTTCTTTTGCAGATTAATTGTACATGTATCAGAGGTGTGCATATTGCTTAGATTTTTATTTCTGATTATTTATGAAAAAAATACCAGCTTTTGAACTAAGTCTTTTTTGGCAAAATATTGCATATGGGATACTCCATTTCACTGGATATGGGTTGACATGGATTATGGATACAGTTCGCATAAAAGAAAACCTGGTTTGCTGTCACATTGACAGCTTTTCACTTGTTTAAAAAATTATTTAGGTTATTACTCTTCAAATTAACTTTTACTCGACGCCATTGTGGCCCTTCAGGCCTTTGATTTTTTTTGCAGTAGCCAATGATCTTCTAAAATATGATTGGGAGTGTCATATTGAAGTGTGATCAGGTTCCAGAATTTTTTTCTTTTATTAAGGGGATCAGTGGGGAACAAAAAATGACGGTTTTTTTTGCAAAAAAAAGTATGGTTCCCAGAACTCCTCTTACAACTTTTGGAGTAGCTACGTCATCTTTGGGATATAATTGGGGCTGTCCTATATATGTGCAATAAAGTTTTAAAAATTTTAATTTCATTCAGGGACTAAAATATTAGCAGAATGCATGTGTATCCGCCTATTTGGGGCAATTGTAAACGAAGTCTCCTAAACAAAGCAGTGTCATCATTAGGCTAGGAACTACCCATATGGATCAAACACTACATATGAATAAAACACTACATATGAATGAGATAATTAAAATACTTTATTATTTCTAGTTCTAGAATGTCAGGGTGTCTCCGAGGGGGCATAACCTATATATAATTTGATGCGCAATGACACAAATTAAAGAGCAAGAATAAATTAAATGGTTTAGGGATGAGGATCTCAAAAGTTATCAAAATATACAGTGTATCATCATTTCCTATTTCATAGGGGGGGGGGGTGTTAAAGACAACACCTGGGGGTCATGTACTTTACACCATTTGATGCATCATAATGACATAAGAAGATATTTTGTATTTTCCTGTTTCATGGGGTCAGAACAATCCCATATGGTCATGGCCTACATTGTATTTGATGCATTATAATACATTAGGAAAGAAAGACCCCTTCTTTCCTATTATAACTCATATAAAAATGATAAGTCTCTAAACTTACTTATACATGTGTATATATTAATGCACAAATTTAATATGAAATTGTTACAGGGTCAAAATGGGGTCAACTCAATTGAAATCATGTCAGACTATCCTTCCATGTTATAAATATAAATTTCTGGCTACTAATTTTAGAACCAAAATGACCGTAACAAAAATTTTCTGGATTTTTAAAAAACTTTTGATCTATCGAACTCTTGATCGCTCGAAGTTTAATCATAGTCCTCTGAAGTTCGAGTTATCGAGATTCACCTGTATGTCTCTGTCTGTCTGTCTGTCTGTCTGTCTGTCCCTCTCTTTATATTATATATATATAAACTACAATGATTGTATCTACAGTCAACTTACAAATGGAATGCTTAACTATGTAATACTTTGCCAAATGATCTCTGTGTACAGGATGTTTTTAAAATATGTTTTAGAACTACCAACGATTTAACTGGTTACAATATTGAATTCTCCATAGAATTCTTCCTGTTAAATATTATCTTAAGAAAATCAACATTACTACCTTCGATTGCTGTACTTTTAGTAATGATATGTCTGAAACTATACAACATGTTTTTGCAAATGCAAGAAAATACAACCTCTATGCAATTCACTTAGTATACTTATACATGATAAATGCTACAAAAATGTTAGTTGTGATGTTTGTGATGTATTATTTGGTGTTTAACCCCTTAATGGGGAGAACAGAATTCTAAACGTTGTTATCTTATATGCAAAGCAATCTATATTTTTATGTTTAAAACAAAAGACACCAGTATTTTTAGGGCTCTATATAAATCAAAGATACAAGATTGAAAAGTCTATTTGTATTTAGAAATCAGAAATTGAAGAATTTGAAAAAGCAATGGTCTCCATGGAATGATTTTAATCATCTGGCAGTTTTAGATGTGACATGTACAATGATACTTCACTTTAGTATTTCTTATGTTTTTTTTCCTCTCTCTTTTTTTGATTGTTGTTTTACTGTTTAGGCATTCAGTTTCACAATTATCATATGCAACTACCTTACTCTTTATTACTATGAGTATTTCAATATGGAATGAAAAAGTGAGTATTTGTATGAGTAAGTTTCATTCCTTTCATTAGATTTTGTTTCATTTGGTAGATTTTGTTTTGTTTCATTTTTTTTAATTTAGTTTCATTTCTATTTCGTTAAGAATATTCCCATCTCAATTTTGCCAAGTTAGATATGTAAACACAAGACGCTCACAAAATTAAAATGTAAATCAAACTATGCTTATTACCGTTTATCCGTTTTTTTTCGTGTGTCACAAAATTTGCAAGAAAATCTGATACATTTTTAACTTGTGTTAGTTATTTTTTGCGATTTGCAAAAATTAGATCATCACGAAAATTACCAGATATACGGTATATATACAATATAAATTGAATGTTAACTGGTTTAATATATGGATTTTTAATACTAAACAGATAAACAGAGTGACACTGAAGATGGATGTGTCTTATACTGATCACTCACATGTTATTGGCAAAGGAGGCAACAATATAAAGAAAGTCATGCAACAGACCGGATGTCACATTCATTTTCCAGATTCAAACAGGGGTAACAGTATCCAAGAGAAAAGCAATCAGGTACGTATCCTTTGAAGCAATTATTTAATGTCTGTGGGTATATAGAAATCTATTAGACAATACTGTCCATCCATTTGTGATAGAATTTACCATTAGCCCTGCCTCAAGGGCTTGCAATAAAGGTAAATGACATCATAATGTCATAAATGATGGGTAGAGGCATACAGTCAAGGTAAATGATCTTTATCCATCAGATTTAATGTTCAATATTGTAACATATGAGAAGCTAAATGTGTCAGAATATGTGTTTGTGTATATTTTTAGGTCACCTGGGTGACTCAGGAGATCTTATTAGTCAGACCTGAGTCACTCAAATGACCTACTGCTATCTGTTTTTGTTCGTCGTCATTAATCGATTGTCAGCATGAACTTTGAACATTTATAGCTTCTTTTCTTGAACCACTTAACAAATTTCAACCAAATTTAGCTTGGGTGAAGAAGTCTAAAAATTGTGAAATTCAAGGCCCCTGCCCCATCTGGGCCCTGATGGGTAGAGGTAAACCATTAAAATTAATGTAAACTATAATAACAAAAAACTTCTCTACTCTTAGACATCAAGCAGTATAACTGCTGGCATGATTATAATAAGCATTATATAAGCTCACTTTCAAGATTGTGAATTTCATGGCTCCAAGATGAGGGGTTCTTGTTTAGTGTGGGGTTCTGATGATTTTATAGTGAAAATGCATTAATTCTTTGAAAATCTTATCATCTGCTCCTGGCTATTAAACCCATGAACTAAGTACATAATTATGATGAAAAAGAGTGCCTCTTCAAAAATTGTGAATTTCATTGCCCCTAAGTCAGGGGTTCTTGTGTTAGGGCGGGGCTCTTATTCTTCAAAAATCTTCTCCTCTGCTTCTAGATATTAAGCAGATAAACTAAGTACATAGTAATGATGAGGTAGAGGACTTACCTCTTTCAAAATTGTGAATTTCATGGCCTCTGGATCAGTGGTTCTTGAGTTAGGGCAGGCTCTAATGATTGTATAGTGAAAATGCATTAAGGCCAGCATTTTTTAATTTTTAAGTTTACGTAATGCTTTTCAAAATGTTTGGGGAGGAGGAGGGGAAAAAAATTAAAATAAAATTGAAAAATTTCTCCGTCATGAAAAAAAAAAATAATTCTTTAACAACATATTTTATTTTTAAAAATAGAACACATGTCCAGAAGCTGCCATTTTGTGTTAATATAGTAGATTATGCTTGTTTAAAAGAGAAAGGTTTTCTTTTTTATGCAAGCACATACATGTATTGTTCATATGCATTAAGGCCAGTAAAAAAATAATTTTAAAAAAATTGGGTCGGCAGGTTTGTACATCAAAATTTCAAAAAATGCTGGCCCAATTCTTTGAAAATCTTATCTGCTCCAGAATATTAAGCAGATAACTTATAAGTACAAAGTTATGATAAGGAAGAGTGCCTCTTCCAAATTGTGAAGTTCATTGCCCTTGGCTCAAGGATTCTGCTGTTTGGATGGGGCTCTAAGTAAATGCAGTAAATCTTTGAAAATCTTCTCCTCTACTTCTGACTATTAATCCGATGAATGAAGTACATATTAGTTATGATGAAGAAGAGTGCTTCTTCCAAAATTATGAATTTTATAGTCCCTGGGTCAGGGGTTCTTGTGTTAGGACAGGGCCCTAATGTTTATATAGGGTAGGATGGTGTAATTTCGACTTATTTTTTTATGGCGTCTTTCGCTCGAAAGCCATCTATGGATTTGTACGTCTGGAAGTTGCAAAATTCTAAGGAGCCGAACAAATCTTGCTATCAATAAATCCGCAGAAATGAGTGCAAAGTTTTCTTATGTGTTTGAAGATTAAAAAAATGACATACTTCCATCTAAAGCAAAACTATAACAAGTTGGCAAAAAAAAAAAATAGTTGATGTCTTTGATAATTTTCATTTTTATTATAAACAATATGTCTAGGCTTTAGCAGATGTAGTTAGGCCTACATACTCAATTTGTTATGAAATATACCTGCCTGCAAAACAGATTATTTTTTATCACATGATTATCTCAATATGCGGTGGATATCACTCATGGGATTAATTTTTGATATTACACTGTGTGGAGTCTTACGTGATGTGAAGTCATAATTAAACATTACGTAGGTTTATGCAGTTGATTGACGTACATGTAGAATGAAAAAGGAAATAATTCAGTTGAAAAATGTTGAGTTGTAAATGTGAATCATTTGATGTTGTTTCAATTATATTTCATGAATTCTTAAAAAATGTTCGAAAATGAAATGTTTGATTTGTAATCGTATAGTGGTTATTATAACGTCACGGCACCAATGTAATCATATAATGGATATTACTTTTATTTATACCAAGAGGTCCATGAAATTTATATCAACGCTCAATCACTCGGTCAAATATTTACAAGTAATTCAAAATCACACCAACTCTATTCAAGTTCCAGATATGTGTAAATAAAAACACTTGTTATGGATCCATAGATTTATTAATGAGCAAATGTTATATACAAATATACAGTTATACAAACTTCCCGTTATCACCATCCTTACCAAGTTACAACGTAAATGTAAGCCTGCCTTAAAGTTAAGTAAAAGTCCAAGTAACCCAAACTTAATGCCAACGCACTTAGCACGGACAAAACGCCTAGCATGCTACACAATGGAAATTTACGGGACAATAAACAAAATGCTTAGCGAGACAATGCCCAAGACGGGACACGGAGACTGGGGCCCACCCATCTACCCAGGGAAGTGAGTTGACTCGAACCTTAGAGAACTTAGAGAAGATTCCACGTCAACTGGCGGACGAAGGCAAATCCTGACTTTATATACACCGCGCTCTTGGGGTGTGTTTCTCTTCACCAATCAGAATGACTATATGTATTTATAACTCGAACTAGCTTTTCCCCACATCATTATGAATAACACAGACACTTTCCGAATGATACTTAAACGAATACAACCAATCATATTTATCGTTGCGTTTTCCTTAAGCTGTAGACGAACATGTGCTTGACATGTGACCATGCTAAATATAATCCTATCACAGGTTGTTAAACTTCAAGGAACTTTTTTCCATGCGTAAAGTTGTTGACGTCTTGTAGCTAATGTGTTGTGCAGCGCACAATTACAATTTTTACATAAACTTACTCAAAAACTTACTTAAAAATTTGAGATGAACAAAATACTTGGTAAGGCCAAAATAAATTAATAGTGGGTTTCCTATTCCAGCTTGAAAAAAAATAGGGTAGGTAGGTAGGAAAAACATTTTATTTTATTTAAACATTTTTTTTTTTTTTCACTTCAACAACAATAAACAAGTTGGAAAAGATGAGTTTATTTTTTTCTGCTAAAAGGCAATGATGAATTGTTTTTTACCGTTGTCATCAAGTTTTTACCCCCCTGGTGATGACACTTTCTAATTGTTATTGCCAACAATGTGCTTGGAAAGCACGATGCCATTTTCCACAAGAAATCACTGTCAAAATAAATCTTTAAATTGGTGTAGGGTATGTGTTTTCTCAAACACGGAAGTGACTAAGATTGGAATTTCTAAAAGTAAAACTGGAATCGTTGATATCCGGATTAATATATCGACGATAAAATGTTTAGGGTCGGGGCATATTTTTAGGGTCGGTCGGGGAACCGGAAACACACTATTAATTTATCTACGCCTAAAACAAGTGATAAAATTTTTTTTTATATGCAAAAAATATTAACAACGTATATTATCTGATACATGTAGCAGGTCAATTATTTTTATGAAAATATCATTAACTTAAAGGCATAGGGTCAGTATAGATAATAATATCCTAAATTTAAGAAATGACTAAACCAGGAAAAATTGACTTTAAAAGTATCAATTCCTAAGTGTGTGCATGGATTTCTTATTAATTGAATGAATTTTAAAGTATAGTTACTATATACATGTATATACAAGGGCCCATTATGGAAAAAAGGAGGGGAAAAAAAATCAAGACTTGCATGTAAAATGCATAAGAAAAATAGTAAACACATACATTGAACAATAGAGATATAAAATTTAAAGGATGCTATTTCACTTTACATTGTTCATAATGAAAATAGATTGTCTCTTTGAAAACAGCATCATAAATGTCACATCAGTCCATGGAATAATTGGATGAAATGAATAAGTCATGTTTCACATAATCACGAAAGTCTTTGTATTGGTTCTGTATTGGTTTGTCGATTTTCACTTGGTTTTCTTTAATTTGTACTGTTCATTGGATTTGATGTCCTCAGACAGGAACTGCAGCAAGTGGACGTCGCCACAAAGAATTTCTACAGTATCTGGGAAAACTGCAACCTGGTTCATGATCATGACATCCCCTGAGGGAGTTCCATCATGATAAACAATAAGTCATGACATCCCACCAGTAGGGAGTTCCATCATGACAAAAAATCAAAGTACTGAAAGTACTGATAGACAGAGGCATCATTTCGGAGGAAATTAAACTAATGAAAATTTTTATGATTTTTTTATTTAAGGAAAAACAGCGTGCATACTGCTTATCATGTTGAAATATTCGCGAAGCGGTTTGGTATTATGGCAATTTAAGGTCGCGAGGATATTTTTCAGGTTGACATCAGAGTTAGGTAGATAATATTAAAATAATTAGTGTTGTTCTCTTATTTTAACCTTATAAGCTTGTTATATTAATACTCAAAGGTGTTTATTCTTTACAAAAAAGGAAGAAGGAAATTATTTTGCATCACAAAACAACATGGGAAACTGTACATGTTATTAAATGCATAAAACTCGAACTTGAAAAATACAATGCAAACTATTTATGTACACATTTCTTTTCTTGTGTATATTTAGTTTAAGTCTATATTATTTCCTGTGTATAGTGATTTGCAAGCTCAAGGTAGAAAACGCCATATCCTAGAAGTTTCCACACCTGTTCAAGACAAAAGATAACCTCTAAACCACAAACTACTTTGTCTAACTGTACAACAGCCCCTCCCTCTCTCCTTTTCAATCTCATAGAAGGGATTTCTTGATTAATGAGTGTCGTCGATCTAGATATTCTCTTATTATGATCGTTGAGAGAGAGAGAGAGAGAGAGAGAGCGAGAGAGTGTTTTAGGCGTAATTTTACGTACATTCATTTGAAATATACTAATATTATATATTCATAAAATTATTATCCACAAAAGAATATAGTACAATGTGATTGAATCCAGCAAGCAGTTTCAGTCCGAGTCCACGTGTTACCCCTGTAACTCAAATCAACGCGCGAGGTGCACCATGTGTTCTTTCCAAGATACGGGAAAAAAGTTTCGTTCTAATAGTTTTCATTTCAAGTAAGGAGAACAGAAGTATGCCTAACAATAAAGTATTCTACAATGTGTGTGATGTTTGATTTCAAGTAAAGAGAAAGAAAGCATGCCTAACGATGAAGTATACTAGGTATTCTACACTGTTTGTGATGTTTTGATTTCAAGTAAAGAGAAAGGAAGCATGCCTAACAATGAAGTATAATAGGTATTCTACACTGTTTGTGATGTTTTGATTTCAAGTAAAGAGAAAGGAAGCATGCCTAACAATGAAGTATAGGTATTCTACACTGTTTGTGATGTTTGATTTCAAATAAAGAGAAAGGAAGCATGCCTAACAATGAAGTATAGGTATTCTACACTGTTTGTGATGTTTGATTTCTAGCAAAGAGAAAAAAAGAATGTATAACAATGAAGTACATGTATTCTACACTGTTTGTGATGTTTGATTTCAAATAAAGAGAAAGGAAGCATACTTAACAATGAAGTATTATACACTGTTTGTGATGTTAAATTTGATTTAAAGATTGATATACTGTGTTTGTGAAGTTTAATTCGTATACTTCTTTTTTTTCAAAAGAACTCCCTCTCTCTCTCTCTCTCTCTCTCTCTCTCTCTCTCGTTCGTTAAGACTATGGACACAATAAACACATGTACTTTATTTTGCTATTTATTTTGAATTTGCAGAGAACTCAAGTTCAGTTATATGGTACCGGTTTTAATGATTTATATCATGGCTATTGTTTGCATCCAATAAAAGATTTTTTGGTCAATTCTATCTATTTTTTTTCATGCGCGACACTCTTATCAGCTTGTAAAATACACACTGACTTCCCAAATCACTTGCGGGGGGGGGGGGGGGGGGGGGGGGGGGGCTGTAATGAGAGAATTGTCTCCACGGGAAATTAATTGATAAAATGCGAACGATATACGACAGAGACAAAGAAGCACACCATGTTTATTCATCGAATCTCATAATTATTCATTATTTCGTATGATAAACAGCCTCCGTCTAAATATATATCAAAAGAGCTATAACATCCCATGTTTGCAATAGGAGTTCCATTATAGCTTAAATCAAAGGTGTTCATGGCATTGGAGAAAGGATGGCATCGGTTTATGTTGACCTGGAATCTGCAAATTTGGGCATAGGGCAAGGCATGATAAATGATCAATCAGTAAGCAAAACCACAAGAAATCAACATGTGACACAACGTAACTACATATTATTGATTACTTATAGAAAAGAAAAATAAATAGCAATAGAAATTGAGATACAAAACTTTGGCAAAAATGAATTATGATTTCAAGGTATAAAGAAAAATTATTCTGATGGAAAAAGTAAGTTTACTTGATACTGAGATAGAGCATTACGCCGTTCCCTAGCAGTTTAAGAAACTACAAGAGTTTCCGCTGGTTTATAACTTAGACATTCTAATGCTAATCAGTAAATTAAACAAAATTCAGAACTTTAAAGAAAAACAGAAGGGAAAATTATTTTAAAATATTGTAAAAAATAAATAAATTTGAGTTGTTATCCTGGGTCCTTTGAATTTGATAATAGTGCGCTGCAGTCACACTACCTAGCACTATGTACAGGACACAGAATAAATATCAGATGACCTAATTGGGAAAATGTAATTTGTATTCAGCTGAGAAATTTAGAGGTCTGCATTTGTATGGAAGAGTTGGCATGATCATAGAGTTTTGTTTTGAATGCTAAAATGCCTTCTGGAGAAGAGTGATAATTTTTCAAGAGCCTGGCTTTTGAAGGAGTAAGATGATGCATGAAAAGTGTTGGTCTGTGTTTAAGGAAGAAGACTCTGGATACAGGAAAGTATTGGGTGCTGTTCTGGTTTATGACCTCGCATCCTTTCCCTGATTTACAGTCACTGATTTCTTGTTCAAGTTTTTTGAAGAAAGGCTGAAATAAATGGCTTGGAACCTCATAAGTGTACTTTCCGTTTGTAGTAGATCCATCATGATTTTCAAGATAAGACATGATATGTGTGCCACTTGGTGCAGGTATTACTGTCTAATGACAGCATCTAGTTATCATTTTGTTGGACAAGTACCGGTTCTTCACTGTATGCATGCGATTTAACTGACATTTTACAAATGCTGACTAACCGTTTATATTTTATTATGCCCCCCTTCAAAGAAGGGAGGGCATATTGCTTTGCTGCTCTCTGTCGGTCGGTCGGTCCACCAACAGTTTCCGTTCATTTTCTTCTCAGAGGATGAACATATTGAAATGAAATTTGGTAAACAGGTTTATCATGATAATATCTAGGTCATGTTCGAAATTGGGTACGATCGAGAAATTTTCGACAGAGTTATGGCCCTTGGACGTAGAAAAATTCCAGTTATTTGCAGTTTCCGCTCATTTTCTTCCCAGAGGATGAACATGGGGATGAACATATTGAAATGAAATTTGGAATACAGGTTTATCATGATAATATCTAGGTCAAGTTCGATATTGGGTACGATCGAGAAATTTTCGACAGAGTTATGGCCCTTGGACTTAGAAAAATTTCAGTTATTTGCAGTCTCCGCTCATTTTCTCCGCAGAAGATGAACATATTGATATGAAATTTGGTATACAGGTTTATCATGATAATATCTAGGTCAAGTTTGATTTTGGGTATGATAGAGCAATTTTCGACAGAATTATGGCTCTTGGACATAGAAAAATTCCAGTTATTTGCAGTTTATGTTCATTTTCTTTGTGGATGTTTCCAAGGGAGGGGGCCATAGGTGTTTCACAAACATCTCTTGTTTACCTTTTTACTCACATACTTGTTGTAAACAGGACACGGAAATATACCTGGTAATCAACAAATGAATGTTTGAAGTGATAAATATATCAAGAATCTATCTAGTCATAAAAATGATATGACAGCGAGGGAAAGAGACCCAGATCGCCAGTACATGAGTTATAATCATGAAGTTGGAAGGAAATTAATCTTTAATGATTTCAATTAGGAACACTCTGTTAAATAAGGATTTAAGAAAACAGAAAACAAAACGTTTTCATTCGATAATTTTCTTCTAGCTTTGTAGGACGAGCCAAGTAGCACGCAGTGCATGAGATGATCTGTACTGTCTTAATTAAACTGATTGACAGGTGAAGCAAGTGGAGTCTTGAAATAAAATCCCACTCAAATGACTGACTATTGAAACCTTAAGCAAAATAATATAGTTCAGTGGTAAAACTTTATTAGAATCAACACACAAGTTCTATCTCTCTCTCGATGCAAGTAAAAACCAAAGAAATGATTAAGGTCTAACATAGGAAATTGAATTAAAACATTTTTGTAACTGTTTTAATAAAAATTACAGTTTTAGATCTTAGTATGTGTTATCCAATCCCATATTAAAAAAATCTAGCAAAATATTAAACTTCTCTGGTCAGGGTATTCATCAAAAGGCATTAGGTCATTAACCAGTATATGGAAGTTGCACGCTTACTGCATGGTAAGGTATTTTTTTGGCAGTTTTGAGGCAAGTCTTGCATAAATGATCTCGCACGCTTTTTGTACGGTACAGTTCGTTTTGTGAACAGAACGGTACGCTTTTTGAATGGTACATTTCATTTTGTGAAAGGTACGATTCGTTTCTTGCAGGAATGGTACGGTTGGTTTATGAGGTGTACTAGCACGTTTCAGGAACTGTATGTGTGTGTGTTTAGTGTGTGTATATTATAGCATTGAATCATGATTTTTTGAAGTATACACTCTCATAACTGCAACGGTGTGTGCATACAAATTGAGTAACGCGCGTTAGCGCGTTATGAAAATTTGTATGCACACACCGCTGCAGTTATGAGAGTGTATACTTCAAAAAATCATGATTTAATGCTTATATTTACATTTTTTTTAACTTCTTGCCTTGTCTGCAAATGTGATTCATACCTTAAAATTCCCATCTTATCCTAAGGGTAAGTTAATATTAATGGAAGAGCCACAGTAACAGCCACAAGCGTGAACTTTGATTTTCGCTTGTGACGTTGCAGTTTACAGCGGCACAACGTTTGTGACGTCATTATAAAACTCGTCAATTTGACCTTTGACTACTTGTTGCATTTAGAGGCATTTAAACATCACGGAATTTAATGGAAAAACACAGTAGAATGTAAATATAATTATATATATATTAAAAATGTAGTTTTGATTTGTTTATTGCAGGTATCTATAGCTGGTGAACCAGTGGGAGTGGAGATTGCAAGAGCTCAGATAAGGGTAACAAAAAAACTATTCTTTTTAATCTATGACATACAGTAAAACTTATTTATAGCTAAGGACTATGTGCGGTTTGGTCAAATATCTGCCCCCGATTTTAACCAATTTTCAAATAGTATCGAATAAAAATCAAATCTTCATAAATCATTGTACAGTGGACGCCTATCACTTTAATCTTGTTTTTAGTTGTCATTGCGCATTCGCTGTTTATCTATGACGTCATCCAAATGACCTGATTCTCGCAAATGTGCAAACAAACGAAGATATTCTCATTTTTGCTTTATATTTTGCATGCAGAAATATAGAGTGCAGGTCTGCTGAAATAGATTTTAACCTATGTTTTAGCTCACCTGAGCTGAAAGCTTAAGTGAGGTATTCTGATCACATTTTGTCAGTCGTCCGTCTGTAAATTTTTTACATTTTGAACTGCTTCTCTAGAACCGCTTTGCCAGTTTCAACCAAATTTGGCACAAAGCATTAAGGTGAATATGAATTGCAGAAATAAAAGTCTGATCTTTATTCAAAGCGGAGAGAACCTCGAAAATGTAGAAAAAGGGGAAGCATTTTTAAAAATCTTCTTCTCAAGAACTACTGAGTCAATTTCAACGTAATTTAGCATAAATAATCCTTATGGATGGAAAAATATAAATTGCAAAAACCATGGGCTAATTTTGTTTCAAATCTGAGTTATTACAAAAATAATAATAAAGAAAATGCATGTTTCAATTGGTTTATAGCTTCGGATTGGGTATTCCATTCGGAGTCAAGTGAAGTCGTACCCAAACCGATTTGTACCCGAACAGTCCAGTCGTAAACAATGATACTTGGGTTGTAAATGTAAAAGGATATCTGTTAAGGTAACGTTTTGATATAATTACAATAATTAAAAAAATATGAGATAAATGAATGTAGATTTTTGATAATATATATTGTCATCTCCCATAAGTTTGCAAAAGAGGCCCCTATGGTATATCAAAATTTGATAGAAAATTTCTGTTTACATGCAATCTTTTCTTTAAAAAACGATTAATTAGCTTGACAAATTTATAAATTCTTTTCACTCTTTGAAGGAAGGCATAGTATTATAAATGAAGTCTTTTTTTAATCGACAATATGATTACAAGTCTGTTTGGGTACGAGTCAGTTTGATTACGAGTGGAATGTAATTTTTCCATATTTCTAAAAGGAAGTTCTTTGTTTAAAGCAGCCATGACGTATGATAAACTGGTTGATCTGACAAAGATGAATTTGTTTGTTGTGCAACAGTTCACGTGTGAAGGGAATCTTTGAAACAAGCAAAATACTTTGGTGCTGATTTTGTGAAGTAAATTGATCGAGGTTAACCCTTAGGCTGCTACGCGCGACTATTGTCGCGCCGAAATTTGAGGTCCGCCACTGCTACGCGCGACTATTGTCGTTTTTCCGAGAGCGAGTTATCTAAGGTTTCCCCAAGGCTCGCTTTGAACAAAAACAGGATGGCTATTGTTAGGAATGAAATTTGATTGGTCAATTGATGTTTTCGGAAGGTTTCTAGAGTTTTCAAGAGTTTAAAATAAAGACTATAGAGCGGTAAACTTCCGAGAAATGTTTTGAATTTGTAGCCAAAATGGCGAACGTAGAATGAAGTGACGAGACGAAAGTTTTGAACTTTTTTCACAGTGATAGCAAAGACGTAAATACTTTTGATGGATTTAATCCTGCAGTACATAACTTAGAAGATGTTGAATTATTGATTTATGTGTCTTTGATGGACTTTGTGCCAAGAAATGACCAAGAATTTGATGCCGATCTCGAGGTAGGCTGGTCGCGTGTTGATCCACCGCCATGGAATATCCCATTCACCAGAGAGGAAAAATTAAACGCTAAAATGGAGGATTATGAACCTTTATCGTTTCTTAATTATTTTTTAATGATATGTTTATGGAAATTCTTGTTTAATTAATCAACATCTATACCGAGAGACGTGAGCAGTCAGAGAATGTGAATCAGACCAACATTAAAAAACATTGATAAAGTGTTTGATGTATTTCTTTATTTTTCAGTTACTTTGACCTATTAATTGTTTACCCGATGTTCAAAAATGATATGAATAACAATGTATGACTTATTCATATACTAAGGAACTTTTACAGTCATTTGGGTTCTAAAATATGACAATTGAAGAATGGAACAATAAAAGGCATTGATTTTAATTGATTTTCACATTTGAACGTACCTAGATTGATAAATACAAGTTAAATGAAGAAAATGAGCATTGCATTGAAATCTTCAACATTTTCTCTTGCATTTAAATATAAGTTTGGTAACTGTAGCATAAATAGTTGCTGAGATATATGATTTTAAAACTCGATGGTCAATTACCATTAATTGTGATTAATTAATTCAGCAGTGGCGGCCATCTTGGCGAAAATTAATGCAGCAGCCTTAGGGTTAAATATTTCAAAGCGATGACAGTTTTCACCGTGGTGTTAGCTTGTTTTGATTTTCGTTTTATAACCTGGGAACTATCGCCTGTATTTTGTAATAATTACGTATGAAATCAAACAGAGACTTTGGTAAATCAGACAGTTGACTGTTTACAGTACCGATCACACCCAGCCTAACAGAAAGTAAAACCCCAACTAAACCCTGGGTTTACTTTCTGGGTTTACTTCAGGTTTACTAGAGTGGACCCAGAGTAAACCCAGAGTAAACACAGAGACTAAACCCAGTTAGAAGTATACCCCTTAAAACAGACGCTAACTGTGTATTCGAAATATACAAGGGGCAGAAATTACAGGCAATAGGATGGTAAAATAAAAGACGGGTCTGCTTCACACTTTAGTGCGTACTGTTGACCTCAAAAGCAATATCCAAGTAAACCCAAAGTAAACCCCGAGTGGACCCAAATTTTCAAAAAGTAAACCCAAAGTAAGCCCAAAAAGTAAACCCAGGGTTTAGTTGGGGTTTTAACTCTGGTGTTAGGTTGGGTCTGATCGGTACTGTACCTGCGCAAATTAAGCAAAATCTGATGTATTAACAAAGTACTAAAATACAATTCATTCTATCCGTAATTCGATGTGATCATTTGCGTAATGTTTGATTGATGCAATGTGTTTTGTTGCGATGCTCAGAATTTTCTCGAGTTTATTCAGTTTAAACAGAGTTTAATATTGCAAACGGAAATATATAGACATTTTGAAAAATAAATTGTGCTCTTTATTTGTTATAGTGCATGTTTCTTATACTAACCATAGTTGAGTGTTAATCTTCAAATTATAAGCAAGATACAGAGGTTTGCTCACAATTCAATGTTCAATTCAATGTACCGTATTTCACAGAATTTAGGTCGATACGGTTTATTGGGCGAAGGAGGCCGTTTTTAGCCATAATATAAAAAAAAGTATAAATAGGTCGACTTCGAAGAATTGGTCGAAAAATTACCGCTAGTTCTAATGAATAAATGGTTTAAACCAATAACGTTATCATATAGTAGCCTTTAATCTTATTTCACAGTTTTAAACAAAAGGGAAATAAAATGTATTTCTTGAAAACATCGTAAGAAAATGTCTGAAATTGCGTCAAAATTTTCAAACCAAATAATTCAGTACAGCCGGTTATAATTTAAGATCGTTTTTTATTACTTCCCTGCCATGTGTACAAACTGGTGTTAACCGGGGGATAGTTACCTAGCCTGGAGGCATGACTACG
Organism: Magallana angulata; assembly: GCF_025612915.1. Classification (NCBI taxonomy): domain Eukaryota; kingdom Metazoa; phylum Mollusca; class Bivalvia; order Ostreida; family Ostreidae; genus Magallana; species Magallana angulata. The sequence continues at coordinate 31,294,699 of NC_069120.1, forward strand.
GTAGCACATGCCACCCTGTGTCTCTATGTGACTTTTTACTGTGTATATACACACGAGTCAACCTCGATCTGATCTTATTGAAGCCTGCAGGCATGAGTAGCACGTGCCGAGAGTTCAACTGTGTATAAACAAAGTCAGCGCTACCCAGACTGATTTCAGAGACACCTGGCTAAAATTTCATCGAAAGTTTTATGTTGAATATACAGAAAAAAACTTGTTCATGTATTCTATTATGAAAACAAATTTTTTTTTTTTTTTATTTCTTCCCGACGATATTTCCCCCCATAATTACCCTTTGTACGGTTCTCATTTTACTTTTACCACGGGAAATCGATTTCCTGTTTATCGTAAGCACACGATCAAAATGCATGACAGCATTTAATGATTCAGTCAGTGATCTAAGTAAGAAATGTAAGAAGAAATAAATCTATTTACATTTAATTTTGTTTAAATGGTAAATTACTACAGTATATTGATTAAAATCCATACGATTTTTACACAGAAATTCAAGCAGTATTATAGTAAACACTCATAATTTTATTGGAGGGTTGCATAAATTTTTGCAAAATTCCAACCAAAAAAAAAAAAACATAAATTGGGCGAAGCGATGAATAGGGCGAGGTCCACATGTCAGGGGAAAAAAGTATCGACCTAAATTCCGTGAAATACGGTACACAGATCTGTGGCCATTCTTTTTTTTTTCATTTTAAATGCTGAATAGGAAATACCAAGCTAAAAATCTTAATCTGAATGTAATAAACTCATGTGAACAAAATATGACTCAAACCTAGCAGAATTGTGAGCTCTGTATCTTGCTTATAATTCTACTATTGATGCTGAAATTTTGGTTGATCATTAGAAATGTCATGTTACACGTTAAATACTTGTACCAAAAAATTACGTCAATTTTGATAATTTTTAAGTTACAGTTAAAACAGTTTCCATAGTTCTGACACATTTCTGTTACGGGGATATAGGCATTATCACTATTCCTAAGAAAATATTACAGCGGAAAATCAGCCTGGTTTGTAGCCATTTGTTGTTTTTTAATAAAGATGAAAATAATGGGTGGACCTTAGTAAAATAGAGTGATATGCCTGTCAATACATTGATTTTTATAGCTCTTAAACATGTCACGTGACCACATTTTTCATTCCAGTGTATTCATCAATCAAGTGTGAGTAAGGTTATAAAAGACACATGTGTTAACGTCAGGTAAACAACAGTCGTTTAATTATAATGGGGAAGACAACTTAAATTTTTGAATGTTTCTAATTTAAGGAATTAAGCGCATTGAGGTACAATTATCTTCTTCACATCTATAGGAATTTTTTTTTAATAAAATACAATAACTATTATAAAATATTTAAAAAAAAATACAATAACTAGTAAATAGTTGAGGAAGAAATAAATACAATAACTAGTAAATGGTTGAGGAAGAAATGAACCTATATCCTCTCATATATTTTGATAGCTTTATAAAGTTGGGGAAGGGGGGGGGGGGGGGAAGAACGAAAATATAGGGAATATGAAGTTAACAGTGTACCTCTACCAAATGTTATGTTTTATATCTTGCGTAGGATTTTCTTATTCTCGGTAAAAATAGTAATGCATAAAGGCACAATGTCAAATATTACGTGTATGCAAAAATAAGTGTAAAATTGAATACTTTACAAAAATTTTTTTGTTATTCTACCGAGGGGTCATATGGCACGTTATCTTTTGAACGCCCATTTAAAGTCATTGTTGCTCAGGGGAGCGATGTGGCTCCTTGTTTTGCAGATAATTATACACGTTATACTAAAAAAAATGGTACTTGAGCAAGCCTGCGCTCGATGTTTCCCAGTCAAAAAACCATCTGAAAACACCCACATTTTGCTCCAAAACATCAATTTATCAAAATAAGGCAATCTTCATTATGTCATTTCTACATTATTACGTCACTTTGGTGATAAAATTTTACACCCTTATTTTCAATATGATTTCAACTAAATTCCAATTTTTTTTTAAAGCTTGTAATAAAACTTTAATTTTGGGGGCAAGAAATGCATAATACCGCACATAGTCCTTTGCTATAGCCGTAATTCAATATATGGTTATAGGGAATTTGTAAGAAATCTTATTTATTATGAAAAAATAGCTTCAAACTATCAAATCAATATTGATTTCATTTACAAAAATGTCAGTATAATATATGAGTTTTAGAATTTTTCATATGCATTTTAAAGTTTCATGCATTTTCAATTAACTTTTAATGGAAAATATTTGTTATATAAATGATAAGATATGTTAAAATTTTGCCTGCGGGAGTCTGAAAATTACTTCATTATTGCTGTAAATTCACTTGAACTGCAATTTCCAATAGGTTTAAATAAGAAACTTTCCAAGACATGCATGATAATTTTTTATAGCTGTAAATTCATTATACCTGTGTCGTTATAAACAAGTTTGGCTGTACTGAAAAATTCTTCATTTAAACTGAATTGCATAGGCCTGTTGTTTCATGAGAAACATAGGCTATTAATAACAGCCCTCCAATGAACTGAATTCTTGGCTGCATTTGCTGTGTCATTCCAGATCATGTTCTGTGCCTTCGATTCTGCCTCCTTATCCTGCCTCCAGGTGTTTCTCTTTTGTTCCCTCTTCCTTTTGCCCTGTGGGTTCTATGACAAAGCTTGATGTGTGGTGCTGGATGTTGGCTTCTTTAGGGTGTGTCCAATCTAGTCCCATTTCTTTTTATACCCCCGCTCTGAAGGAAGGGGTTATACTGTTTTACCCTTGTGTGTCTGTCCGTCTGTCTGTCTGTTTGTCCGGCCATAACAAAAATTTCTGTCGCATTTATCTCAGCAACTATTTATCGCAGATGCTTGAAATTTTTACACAGTGTTTGTTAAGGCATGTCATCTTGTGGGATTTATTTTTGTACCAATTGGACCTCAGCTTCCTGTTAAATGATGACAACCAAAATTTTCAAACAAATTTTCGTCAAAGATTTCTCAGCAACTATTTATCGCAGATGCTTGAAATTTGTACACAATATTTGTATAGGCATGCCATATCGTGGGATATATTTTTGTACCAATCAGACCTCAGCTTCCTGTTTAATGAGTACTTTGTTTATTTTTAGCCAAAATTTTCAAACAAATTTTCGTCAAAGATTTCTCAGCAACTGTTTATCACAGATGCTTGAAATTTTTACACACTATTTGTTTTGGCATGCCATATTGTGGGATATATTTTTGTATTAATCGGACGTCAACTTCCTGTTAAATAATGACTGTTTATTTTTCGCCAAAATTTTCAAACAAATTTTCGTCAAAACTTTCTCAGCTGCTATTTATCGCAGATGCTTGAAATTTTTACACAGTGTTTGTTAAGGCATGCCATATCGTGGGATAAATTTTTGTACCAATCGGACGTCAACTTCCTGTTAAATGAGTACTTTGTTTATTTTAGCCAAAATTTTCTAAAAATTTTCCTCAAAAATTTCTCAGCAGCTATTTATCGCAGCTGCTTGATATTTTAACACACTATTTGATTAGGCATGCCATATTGTGGGATATATTTCTGTACCAATCGGATGCCAGCTTTCTGTTAAATGTCGACTTTGCTTATTTTGCATATTCACATCAGAGCGGGGGTATCACTAGTGAGCATTGGCTCACAGATATCTTGTTCTTATTTGTATATCAATTGGCTCCTGTCCCGCTCTCTTTCAAAATTCTTCACAAAGTGGACTTTTGTGATCCTTTTAGGCCAGTGGATGTTGAAGATGCGCCTTAAAATGGTGTTGTAAAATGTTTTGATCTTTCTGACAGTTGTTATGGTCACATTCATCATTTCTCTGCTCCATACAGTATTTACATTGGAGTTGAGTATCCACATTTTGGTAAGTGCAAATGTTCCTTGAGGCCCAGATGTTTTTTAGCATGGTAGGTGCAGATCTTACCTTGCCTAATCTGAATATAATGTCATGTTCTGTGCCCGCCTTTGTGTCCACCACACTCCCCAGGTAGATGAAAGATTCAACTTTTCTGATAGGCTCACCACCAACTATGACAGGTATTTGGGCAGTGGTGTTGATCTTAATCAGTTCTGTTTTCATTAAGTTGATCTTGAGCCCTATTCCTGCTGATTTTGTTGCTAGGCGAATTGTTTTGTTCTGCATCTGACTGGTTGTGTGAAAGGAGAGCCAGGTCATCAGCAAAGTCAGGATCGTTGAGCTGCATGAAGACTGTCCACTGTATACCACTGTTCCTGCCTTATATGGTAATCCTCATGATCCAGTCAGTAACCAAAAAGAAAATGAATGATGACAGCAAAAACTCATATCAAACCTCTTGACCTCAAAACAATCAGACCTCTGGCCAGCATAAGCAAACCTGCATGTCATGCCTTGGAATGTTGATCAGGGTGTCACGTTTCTTGGGTACTCTATGGTGCCTCAGTATCTTCAACCATGTCTCTTAGTCCACTGTGTCAAATGCTTTCTCATTGTCAATGAAGTTAGTATAGAAAGGAGACTTCAATATCAGTGATGATAAGCAAACTGGCAATCTTGTCAGCACATGATCTTTTGTGTCAAAAACTTGCCTTCTAGTCCCGGAGCTTTGGGTCCTCTGCCTCCTCCTCCTCTCGGGAAAGATCCTGTTGAGGACCTTGCTAGGCACTGACAAGAGCATAATTTCCTAGTAGTTATTGCAGTCCGCCTGGTCTCCTTTCTTTGGCAGCCTAATAAGAATGCTTCTTTACAGCCTTCTTAAAAAGGCTGTACAAGATGTTAACAGCTGTCTCTTTGTCAGCTTTGATGGCCTCCACAGGTAGCTCATCAGGTCCTGCTGCTTTTCCATTCTTAAGTGTGGTAATTGCTCTCCTGATCTGTCTTTGATGGCTTGGCACAGTTGATTGAGAGGTCTAGAAATCAATAATAATAGCAGGAAAACTTAATGATAAATGACTTTATTATAGAAATTCAGAACTAAAGATTAAAAGCTGAAAATAATGATACCCCCACAAACGAAGCTTAGGGGGGTGTATTGGAATCACCTTTCTGTCTGTCCCTCTGTCCATCTGTCTGTAGACACAATTTTGTCCCCCTATAGAATTTTTTACTACTGCATGGAACAGTCTGAAAATTTGTACATATGTTGAACACCATCTCAAGATGTGCACCTGCAATTTTTATTAAGATCAGACAAGATTTAATGATTTTGTGACAGTTTTCATTTTCCTTATCCTATATATTGTACACTGATGTTGAAAACCAAGGGAGGTAATCCTTACAAATTTTATAAATAAATTAATAGTAAATAGATGTTAAAACTGTTTTGAAAAGTGAAGTAACTGTTGAAGTTCTGGCAAGTAAAGTGGACAGGTAGGAAAAAAAGTTAATGTAGACCCTTAACCTTTGGTTTGATGGGCTTCCTCCTCGGTGTGTCTGGAATACAACAGTGTTTTTCCAGTGGTCAGCCTCTGTAGCCACCACGTTTCACTAAGCTGCAATATTGTAGCCCTCTTTGGTATACCCCTGCAAATGAAGTTTTATGATTTTATGACAGTTTTCATTTTCCTTATTCTATATATTGTACACTGATGTTGAAAACTAAGGGAGGTAATCCTTACAAATTTTATTAATAAATTAATAGTACTAAATAGATTTTAAAACTGTTTTGAAAAGTGAAGTAACTGTTGATGTTATGGCAAGTAAAGTAAGGGAGGTAATCCTTACAGATTTTATTAATTAATTAATAGTATTAAAAATTCTAAAATATATTTATATAAATACATCCAGATGGAGATTTTTTGTCTTTTTAGCTCACCTGAGCTGAAAGCTCTAGTGAGCTTTTCTGATCACTTTTTGTCCGGCGTCCGTCTGTCTGTCTGTAAACTTTTTACATTTTCGACTTCTTCTCCTGAACCACTCGGCCAAATTCCACTAAACTTGGCACAAAGCATCATTGGGACCAGGGGATTCAAGTTTGTTAAAATAAAGGGCCACGCCCTATTGTAAAGGGAAATAATTAGGATTTATTGAAAATTTAGTGATATTTTTTAAAAATCTTCTCAAAAACCATTTGGCCAGAAAAGCTGATACTTGTGTGGAAGCATCATCAGATAGTGTAGATTCAAGTTTGTTCAAATCATGGTCCCTGGGGGTAAGGTGGGGCCACAATGGGGGGGGGGGTCAAAGTTTTACATAGAAGTATATAGAGTTAATCTTTATAAATCTTCTCAAAAATCATTTGACCAGAAATACTGAAACTTGTGTGGAAGCATCCTCAGATAGTTAAGATTCAAGTTTGTTCAAATCATGGTCCCTGGGGGTAAGGTGGGGCCTCAATGGGGGGTCGAATTTTTACATAGGAGTATATAGAGTTAATCTTTAAAAAATCTTCTTCTCAAAAACCATTTGACCAGAAAAGCTGATACTTGTGTGGAAGCATCCTCAGATAGTGTAGGTTCAAGTTTGTTCAAATCATGGTCCCTGGGGGTAAGGTGGGGCCTCAATGGGGGGGGGGTGTCGAATTTTTACATAGGAGTATATAGAGTTAATCTTTAAAAATCTTCTTCTCAAAAACAATTTTGCCAGAAAAGCTGATACTTGTGTGAAAGCATCCTCAGATAGTGTAGATTCAAGTTTGTTCAAATCATGGTCCTTGGGGGTTAGGTGGGGCCACAATGGGGGGGGGGGTCAAATTTTTACATAGGAATATAAAGAGAAATTTTATTTTTATATCTTCTACACAAGCTGTTACTTGTGTGAAGTATCATCAGGTAGCAAAATCATATTTTATTTAGGAGTAGGATGGAGCCACATGGGGTAGAGGGTCCAATTTTACAAAAGAAAACAGTTTCAATTCACCAAAGTTCAAATGTTATAATATATGGTTTAACTTATATGCAAGCATTTGACATATTTCTGATTCTTTAAAATTGTTTAGACGTTGGCCTCTGGACAATTCTTGGGCTGACACAAGTTTGATGCAGGTTTATATCCCAGTTGATTTTGATCTTCTTGAGAACTGTAATGCTCAATATGTGAAATGACTATGCTGTGACAAAAAGGTATCAATGATAAACAGAATATCCTGGGAAAAAAATTGAATTTTTAATATACAGGATCTGTTAGACTACATTGTCCATATTTTTTTTGGTATATTATTCCGTAAAGCTGATTTGATAATGTCTATTGTTGCTCAGGTGAGCAATGTGGCCCATGGGCCTCTTGTTTAATATCATATAATAATTTGACATGATAATACTATAAATATTACTTTTTCTATCAGAATTGCTACTTTCTCTTGCACACTTATATAACACAAGTTCAAGTATTATAATAAATATACATGTCATCAAAAATCCATATAGAGCGGAAGCAAATATAAAAATAGCAACTATTGTAAAGACGTAGGTTTACATCATTTTTGAAAAAAAAAAATCAAAAATGAGTAATCATGGTGGCACTAGAAGAGGATGCATTGAAATAAGGAAAAGCAAGGTCAATGACTTGACATCACCCAAAAATAATTATTTAATGTACGTCCGTCGATTCCTACCCATTAAATGGGCACCTCAACAATAAGGTTCGGCGTTCGCACTGAAGTATCATTAGATAATTAAGATTTGTGTTTTTTAATTGTCTGGATCCTTTCATTGACCTTCCTTTTCCTTTGACCTAATTTTTTGCCCAATGGCTTGACAATGGTCGTAAGTCCGTCTGTCAGGAGCCGCAGAAGAACATTGTGGACTTCGCTCCCTGTTTTGGCTCTGGACACGGCTCGGTAAAGGCATCTACCATCTCCGATCGTTTTTGCCGGTATTACATGTATATAGGTCAATAAAGCCGGATGAAAGTGTCGCAAGATTTTCAAAGAAACATCGTCTTTTTCACAAGTTGACTTGTTGAAGACGTTGAGATTTTCATCAGGTAGATGTACGCAATAAGTTTCTAGTAGAAATCTTTCGGAATTGACACATTTCTTTATCTCTTTTTGGCTGACAGTGAGCACTTGTGATAGCCTACAAAGCAAAAAAAGTGACTGTGTACATCTGAACGACGGCAGACTAAAGAAATTGTTTTTTGCTCTACGAACAGCAATTCTATCAACAAAACTGACTGGACTATAACTGACTTTGTGCAAGTGAAAGACTGATAAATGATCATACCCCTTATTTCATTCTTTAAATTTGACTTTCATTTGCCTGTTTAAATCTTAGTAAAAGTATTTATTGAGTGTTCCCTTATTTAAAAGTGACTAATGGATTGATATATATATATATAAAGCACAGAGAAATTCACTTTTGTTGGAGCTCCACCTTCTGCCCCGACCGAGGCTTGAACTCAAGACCTCTGGAACCCATTCTCCTAGCAGTGAGCGGCCACCGCGCTCCCCACTTGGCTCTCTAGGCAAGACAAAAATCTTGCTTTCGATAACGAACGGAACCTAGCGCGCTGGCCGTGCACTACACAGTCGCTTGAGATACAGGTGGAATACAGTTAAACGACAATTTGAGAGGATCGGAACGATACACATTGCATATATAGATACAAACATATATTACAAGCACAAACATTGCAATAACTCTCAAACTGACATGTACCTGCCCTGCATAGTGAATGATATAGATATATATAAAGCACAGAGATATATATATATATATATAAGAAATAAACAACGTTATTTAGTGAACATGCCGTTATGAATAGCAAATGCTCTGTTGGCATATTCCATGATGCACGCTAGCGCATCATGGAAAATATGCCAGCAGAGCAGTTGCTATTTATAACGGCATGTTTACTAGATAATTGTTGTTTATTACTTATATTTGCATTTTACCACTCGAAAATACCCCGTTTTAGACCTTGACATTTAGCTATTTCATAAAAAATAAACATTCAGCCTGTAATGTAACGTTATCTTTTTAATTCACATAGATTTGTTAACAGAATCAATGATGTGTTATAACAGTAATTCCTTTAAAATGTTATTATAAGACACGTTTTTTAAAATTAAATACATCAATTTTATGGAGTTGGAGAAAAACACATGATGTATCGTTATAGTGGTTTAAATCTATAACGTCATGGAAAAGTATATGACGTCACATCTTTATGACATCATAGTATACAGACAGAGCAATTGTGATTATAGAAAAATAATTGCAGTTCCTCCGTATTGACTTACAGTGGGAAAGAACAATTGAAATGCAAATAAATAAATAAATAAATAAATAAATAAATATATATATATATATATATATATATATATATATATATATATTTATATATATATATATATAAAGATCAACACAACAAGGTGCTAAGAAATCAAAGATTTTACAATCATTGTAATAAAAAAGATTAAAAGATACTTATGTGTCCTTTTTATGCTGAATTACGAAAATTATATATAAAGAGTTTTTAGTACAAAAAAAAAAGAAGTGTTTTTAAGTTGGTGAAACTTATAAGTGTTAACAGTAGAAAGGAACTCAATAATTTAGGTAAAAAGTGCAAAATACAGTTTATTAGCTACTTATCATACGTTTATGTCCATTTATATTTTAAGATATGTACATGATTATACTGTCGTAAATAATTTTATGTGTATTATAATTTGTACTCCGATGAGTATACATGTAATTGTTAAGCTCAAAGTTAAAGACAATAAATTGAATTGTCTTTAACAAAATCTTTACTTCTATAAAACATGCATTTAAAATTCAATTTTAACGATAACCAAGCAGCAATATGTTGTTTTTGCGGCACGTGTCACTCCATTACCCTAGGTATAAAACATGTACAATACAATAGAGGGTGAACTTCGATGTTGTTTTAGCAGACACATGCTGTGTATATAGGGGGTAGATATACCCGCGTTAACTAAAAATCTGTATCCACATGTAATTTTAAACTAGCAAGGTATATTACCATTATCTCCTTATAAACGATCAAACTAATCAATGGTTGATAATGCTAATAGCGAGCGCAGCTCGCCGGCGCCCAGCGCTGGCGCGAAGCGAGCTCTACCGGCAAGGCGTGTGTGAATAGAAAATTCGGATTAGTTGCACATTCATTCAACGGATTTTTTTGGCGTCAGTAAATCGTCCCAGTAATGCCTTGTATTAATCGTCCCAGTAATTCTCTGTAAATATGGTTTCCCATTTCACACTCTCATGAGAACAAGATAAAAGACTATGTACATCATGCATTGTAAATAAGATAATTCCATTACATAAGACTAACAGAGTTGTCGTTCCTTCGAGTGACGTCACAATGGATTTCTTGCACATTGATCCTACAGAATTTTTCGGCGTCAGTAAATTTCGACCCACAATGCAATTCATCAATGTCGGACGATCTCACTAGACTTGATTCCTTCTCGCGAGAATCAAAGTAAAACTTTTGAGAAACAGATAAATTGTGTAATTTCAAGAATATCATGCTTTTTAAGTAAACAAAACAGTATATTTCACTTAGTTTTTTTTCCGGGGTTTTTTCAAAGAGACAGACGACACTTGACCGACGTGAACTTTGACGTCACAATAAGGGGAAATTACTCTAAGTAGTTAAATTGTAAATCTGCTGAAATATAAATACCAAAATCTTCTCAAAATCTTGCAAAGCTAACGAATGGGGACATCTTTTTTTTTTTTTTTTTAAATAGGAAACCGTTGTAACTTGCTCTCATTTGGATGAAAGCTCACATTTATTTTATTCACATTAATTTCCAGGAACGTTTTTTAAAAGGGGGCGCGGCAGCATCATTCAAAAAATATTTACAAGCAAAATGAAAAAGAAATTCTCAAAATCAGGGAAATTCTAATCCGGGTGAGGAATGGTGAGTGCGTTATAGTATGCATATTAGCTCTTTAACTACTCAATGGTATCTTTATTTTCACATTTATTACATCCTCCCGGGGGGGGGGGGGGGGGTCCAAAACCTGTTTTCTTATATGATCAGCAAATTTTTTTTTATACGTAATTTA